>NW_006203897.1:547112-560154 GCF_000334495.1 Tupaia belangeri chinensis
ACCCCCTAAAAAAAAAAAAAAAAAAAAAAAAAAAAAAAAAAACCTCTCTCTCAAAAAAAACTTATATCTAAAAATGTTTGCCTAACCCACAGCTATAAATATTTTACCCATTTATTCAAGAAGTTTTAATTTTTTCAGTTTTACTTTTAGCTATCTGATCCATCCAAGTAAATCTTAGTGTGTAATTCGAGGTATGGATTGAAGTCCGTGTTTTACATATGGCAATTCAATTGTTGCAACAACATTTATTGAAAAGACTTTCCTTTTCCCGTTGAATTACCTTTGCATCTTGGTCAAAAATCATGTCTACACAGATCAGATTCTGACTCACTATTCTTTTTTATCTGTTTGTTTATCTTGACGCCTTAGCTGCACTGTATTGTTTATTCCACCGCTATAAGTCTTGAAGCCAAATAGTAGTTTTAGGTTACCAACTTTCTTTAAAAAAAAAAAAAAAATTTATTTTCATCGAATTAATGAGAGAGAAAGAGGGAGAGAAGGGCAAGCACCCTGAACAGGGCCTTACATCACAATACCACCCCCGCCTTCCCAGCCCGCCGGGATCATGGTGCTGCCGGCACGTACAGGTCTATCCATAATCTCCCATGAAGACCCAACTTCTCTTGAGGAATGTATTACGGCTACATCACTGAGCCCAGCCCCAATCTTTTTCAAAGTTATTTTTGGCTATTTTAAGTCCTTTGTATTTCCACATCCATTGTTGAATCACATTGTCAATTTCTACAAAGAGACCCTACTGGAATTTTAATTGGACTTGGATCGAATCTATGGGTTAACTTTGAGATAATTCACATTTTAATAACATCAAGTTTTTTGACTATAACAAAGTATGTCTCTTCATTTATTTAGACAGTTTTTAATCAATGAGTCCTACAAATATTTGGCTAGACTTATTGCTAAGGATATATATACATATATATATATTTTTTTTTTGGAGAGGTTTTTGCTATAGAGCGTGTGCGCTCACCAGACAGACAGAGAGAGACAGAAAGCAAGAAATCACCCCCCCGGGAGGATGGCCACACTGCAATCCCTTCTCCTCTGCTCTCCTCTCGGGATCTTAAGCACACACGCACGCGCGCCCAGTGTGAGTTTTAGCCACTGGGTCCGGGACTCAAACCATGGTCGACTACGTGGGAGTCCAGCGACATAGCCATTACGCTAACTGCTGGTCCAGGATTTATATATTTTTATCCTGTAAGAAAGATATGTGTACATGTATGGGTAGAAAGGAGCTGGTATTGGAGGCTGCCTGGAGACACCTACACTAACGCCATTAATCATTGATAACCAGCAAAGAAAAATGGTACCCAAACCAGAGTTAGAGACCTGTGTGGAAACTAGGCAACAAGAAAGAATATATAGGTACTCTGGAGATAGCAAATAGACCAGTTTGGCTGGAGCATAGGGCTACGGAGGAAGGACGAGGGGATTATGGTAGTATAGGAAGCACTCTATGCCACTCACAGACAAAAGATGCTCATGGTGCTTCTTCAGAAAACAAAATGAAGTTGCAAAATTGTTGAGCTTTTCATTAAAAAAAAAAAATAGCAAGACTTTTGCTATAGGGCACATGTGCTTACCGGAGAGGAAGAAAGACAGAAAGCAAAAAATCACCCCCCGGGGGGGAATGGCCACAGTGCAATCCCTTCTCCTCCATTCTCTTCTTAGGATTTTGGGAACACGTAAGGTACAGAGTCCAGGATTCAAATAGCAGTCAACTATGTGGGAGTCCAGCGACATAACCGTTACACGTACACATACCTTTCTTATAGGATAAAAATATATAAATCCTTAGCAATAAGTCTAGCCAAATATTTGTAGGACTCATTCTTCTAGCCCCAAGCTTTTCCCAGGGAATATTTTTTTCAGCTTCTATATTTGCATTTTTTTTTTTTTGAGAGAGAGGTTTTTGCTATAGGGCACGTGCGCTCTCCAGACAGACAGAGACAGAGAGACAGAAAGCAAGAAATCAACTCCCTGTGGGGATGGCCACATCATAGTCCCTTCTCCTCCATCCTCCTCTCGGTATCTTGGGCATGCACACACACACACCCTGCGTGAGTTTAAGCCACCGGGTCCGGGACTTGAACTGTGGTCGACTACGTGGGAGTCCAGCGACATAGCCATTACGCTAACTGCTGGTCCCACATTTATTCTTCATTTAACTTATAAAACACTACTACAGATGAATATTAAAACAAAAACAATAGTAAGTAGTGAGCATGTTGTGATTACAGTCCTTCACTCATTCACTGCTGCATAGAAAATGCCAGCACTGAGTGTTATTCACTGGCCCCATCAAGAGGTTTGACGCTGAACACCACCTCAGGGATGCTGTTCATCATCCTCATATGCTTCTCCATTGTAATGGCATTGTCCTTCCTGATTTGGATCAAAGTCCACCAGTCCCAGGGACCAGCAGTTAGCATAATGGCTATATCGTTGGACTCCCATGAAGTCGACTACGGTTCGAGTCCCAGACCTGGTGGCTTAAACTCACATCAGGTGCGTGTGCGTGCATACCCAAGATCCCAAGAGGAGAATGGAGGAGAAAGGATTGCGGCGTGGCCATCCCCCCTGGAGGTGACTTCTTGCTTTCTCTCTTTGTCTCTTTCTCTCTTTCTGGCGAGCGCACACGCCCTATAGCAAAAACCTCTCCAAACAATTTAATAAATAAATTAAAATAAATAAATAAGCAAACAAATAAATAAAGGACTCGCCAAGAGCTACCAGTGGTGTCAACACTACCAGCAGCTGAGTTATACTGCCTCCTGGGAGATGGCTACACTGCAATCCATTCTCCTTCTGGGATCTTGGGCACGCATGTGTTCAGTGTGAGTTTCAAGTCACTGGGTCCGGGACTCAAACCACAGTTGGTCATGTGTGAGTCCAACAAAGTAGCTGCTACAGCATCTGCTGGCCTCAGAGGACCATCATTTTTTATAGTAACTTATATTTTTCAATTTTAGAATATAAATACTCTAAATTGTAGTATGTAATTAAATGCAGGCTAATTGGTTTGCACATTCTATGGAATTTACCCTCAAAAGGTGAATGAATGGGCAAAGTTCTTATTTAAACTGTTTTTCTTTAGGAATATTTTAACTTTTTTTTTAAGAGAGGGAGGTTTTTGCTATAGGGCACGTGCGCTCTCCAGACAGACAGAGACAGAGAGACAGAAAGCAAGAAATCAACTCCCTGTGGGGATGGCCACATCATAGTCCCTTCTCCTCCATCCTCCTCTCGGTATCTTGGGCATGCACACACACACACCCTGCGTGAGTTTAAGCCACCGGGTCCGGGACTTGAACTGTGGTCGACTACGTGGGAGTCCAGCGACATAGCCATTACGCTAACTGCTGGTCCCACATTTATTCTTCATTTAACTTATAAAACACTACTACAGATGAATATTAAAACAAAAACAATAGTAAGTAGTGAGCATGTTGTGATTACAGTCCTTCACTCATTCACTGCTGCATAGAAAATGCCAGCACTGAGTGTTATTCACTGGCCCCATCAAGAGGTTTGACGCTGAACACCACCTCAGGGATGCTGTTCATCATCCTCATATGCTTCTCCATTGTAATGGCATTGTCCTTCCTGATTTGGATCAAAGTCCACCAGTCCCAGGGACCAGCAGTTAGTGTAATGGCTATGTCGCTGGACCCCTATGTTGTCGACCGTGGTTTGAGTCCTGGACCTGGTGGCTTAAATTCATGCCAGGCACATGTACGCGTGTGCCCAAGATCCCAAGAGGAGAATGGAGGAGAAGGGATTGCGGTGTGGCCATGCTCCCTGAGAGGTGATTTCTCGCTTTCTGTCTCTCTGTCTCTCTCTGTCTGTCTGGCGAGCGCATGTGCCCTATAGCAAAAACCTCCCCCCCCCAAAAAAAAAAATCCACCAGTCCCACCTGGTCTATTTCATCAGTCCCTTCTACTTCCTTCCCTTTAGGTAGAAGATTTTCCAGCAAAGAGTTTATCAGGAGACAGAAAGCCATTCTCAGAGAAGTTTACCTTAGATTCAATGATTAGGCGACCCTTTTCATATGGTCTATGATAAATTGGCATGCCTTCATTTAACACACACTTGATATCTCCATGCTTGACAATCTGACCCGGATGAGAGGTGATGACTGTGGTTCGGGTGTCGCGTGAAGATTGGCTTCCGGAAGCCACACAATGCTTCAACCAGCTGTATGTCCACACACATGAAAAGGTCTTCTCCTCGTCGAGTAGAAACAGCATGATCTTTCTGATCTAGTACAATGATACTATCTCCTGGCTCCAGTCCTGGTTCGTGGTCTCCTTCACCATGGAATGCTATCTTCTGTCCATCTTTCATGCCTTGTCAATATGAACTAGAATCTTTTTCTCTCGAACTACCTTCCTTCCATCACAACTTTTACATCTATCTTTAGGACTGATCCGCTCTCCATGGCCTTGGCACTCCATGCATACAGACTGAACTTGCTGAACCATCCCAGGTCCTGTCTGATGAATTCTTATTTGCATTCCAGTACCTCAGCAATTGGACAGCACTCTACTGCTCTACTGCTCCTTTCTTACCACCTCGGCCTTCACATTTGTCACCAATCACATTCTTTTTCAGAGCCCCTTTTCTTCTTGCACCATTATATAAATCTTCTAAGGTTTCCAACAGCTGATGTACAACATTTTTACCTCTTCTTTCTCTCTGCATCCTTCCTCCTCCATAAAACATATCAAAGATGTCCACTGGGGAGCAAAACTACCACCTGCTCCACGCTCTCTAGTTGCCTGCTCTCCTCCTTTGTCATATAATTCCCTTATCTCTGCATCAGAGAGAACTTCATAAGCTTGAGAAATCTGTTTAAACTTCTCACCTTCATTTGGATTCTTATCAGGGTGGTACTTCAAGACCAGTTTCCTATAAGCCTTCTTCAGTTCTTCCTGGGTAGCATTGGGTTTGACCCCCAAAACATCATAGTAAGTTGTTTTCTTTCACCATTTTCTACAGCCTGAAATAAGAAAACAGTGAGCAGGCTGAGGCCATTGTGGGGGAGCTCGACAGTGTGGGGAGTTGTGCATGGCTCGGCCAGCCCCTACTCTTCAGCTTCTGACCGAGCGTTCTGGAAAGTTCCCTCCAGGGACTATTTTAACCAACTCGTTGCCAGTATCATTCTGAGCTAGTAATATCCATCCGTCTTCCTGGCAAACCCTTAAACGTTCTTCAATATTCAGCTTAATACTAGAAGAAAGCCCTTTGGATGACTCGATCTGTGCTCTTGCTAAGGGAGGGCTATCTAAGTAAGGAACGGGGCAGAAACAGAGCAGATCAACAGCCAATTGCACAGGCTTAAAACTTCTGATATGGAAAGTGCTTAAACCAAAATAAAAGGCAAATAACCCCAAACTAATTTTTAGAGGAAATCTAGCTGTTTTCTGTTATAATTTGAAATATATGACTCAGTAATTCAACTTCTATTAAATTATCCTACAAAAATATGCAAACTAGCACACAGATACATGTGCAAGGCTGTTCGTGCCAGGACTATTGGTGGTGAGGGTGGTAAAGGAAACTGATAACAACTTAAATTGTTTTCTGAAGGGAACTAGTTGAGTTATGCTCTGATTAGTAATGGAATACCATGCTGTTTATTTCTTTCTCATTTGCTACAGGGTACAGGTGCTCACCAGAGAGGGGTAGGGAGTGAGAAATCACCCCCCATGAGGAATGGTCACACACTGCAATCCCTTCTCCATTCTCTTCTCAGGATTTTGGGCACACACACGTGCCTGGGGTGTTTTCCAGCCATTAGGTTCAGGATTAGAACCATGTAGTTGACCATGTAGGATCCAGCACTTTAACCTTCATGCCATTCACTGGTCCCACACTACTTATTTATTTATTTGTTTGTTTGTTTGTTTTTAAGGGAGATTTTTGTTATAGGGCATGTGTGCTTGCCAGAGAGATCGAGACAGAAAGAGAGATATCACCCCCTAGGAGAATGACCACTCCACAATCTCTTCTCCTCCATTCACCTCTTGGGATTTTGGGCATGCACCCACATGTACCCAGGGTTGAGCTTTAAGCCTCCAGGCCCAGAAGTCAAACCATGGTCTACTACTGCTGGTCCCAATACCCTATTTATTTTTCAAAGTCAGGTAAATTTATATTTGCAGACATAGAAGAGTAAGATATAGATACACATACACACAAATAGACCATATCCAAGAAACACACACATATACATATTCACATGTATTAAGTTAGATATATACAAAGAAAAAATGTGCTGTCCATCATCGTACCAGTTTACTGTTCCTGCTGGTCCCAACGTACCACTAACTTTGTGACTTAACACACATACATCCTTTCCGTTCTGGAGGTCAGAAGTCTGAAATCAGTCTCGCTGGTTAAAATCTAAACCGGTCAAGGCTGGCTCCTTGTGAAGGATCTAGGGGACAACCCCTCTCTTGGCCTTTTTCAGCTTCCACCTGCATGCCATGGCTCCTTTGTCACATCATTTCAACCTCTGGCTCCTTTTGTCGCTTATCCTACTGCTGACTCTGACCTGGCTGCATTTCTCTTGCAAAGACCCTTGCAATGACATTGGGCCCGCCCGAACACTCCAGAGCAACCTCTCCATCTCAGGATCCTTAACTTATTACATCGCAATGTCCCTCTACCAGGCAAGGTTAACATACTCACAGATTAAGATATAAACATCTGGGGAAGCTGCGGGGGAGGAGCATTGCACAGCCCACCATAAACAATACCAGTGCTTTTCTCCTGCAAGTGGGATTGGCATTGTAACTGTCATGTATAGAAGAACACAGAGATGCAGGCCTTTAGAAAGAAAATAATGTTTGTGTCAACGAGTCAACACTTTCACGACAGCATCAATCAAAAAATGTCCTCGCGTTCTCCTTCAGTCCTTTAGAGTTTATCTCAAATGCAGGCATGGCAGTCACTTCTTCCCGTGCACTCGCTTCCTCTGTGCTCCTCCATGTGAATCCTTCCTGGTCCGTTCCCCTTCTCTGCCCATTCTAATTCTGGTTCCTATGGTTGTTCTTGTTTCCATTCTGAAGCTGCTGAAATGAACGGCTTCTCAACGCAGAACTTTGATATGTAATATTAAAATTGCTACAACTTCAGGCTGGCTCGGTGGAGCAGTGTAACCTGCAGCTTCAGCGAGGCCAGATCCATTTAGAAGATCACAGGTTTGATCCCCTGGTCAACCTGAACAAGGCGAGTGTATGTGCCGGTGATCCTGGCTGGCTGGGAAGGCTGGAGGGAGCGAGGGATTGGGGTGTGAGACCCAATTGTGGGTGTTTATCTCTCTCTTTTCTCTGTCTCTCTGCACCATAAAGGAAATAAACTTGTTTAAATAACTATGACCTCAACAGGGAGGGGGAAAAAGGGAGGAAAAGAAGATTAAAAAAAAAAAAAAAGACCTCTGCAAAGCATCCTTCCACATAGGAGGCTTTCCCTGCCTACATTTTCTAGTTGTCTTGCCTGTCGTACTCTGAGAGGGTTCTGGATGTGAACTCAGAAGCTTTCTAGGTAGGTCAGCCTCACCAACATTGCGTTACGTTGGGGCCACCGTCCAGCCCCAAGCACGGGCTCTTGATAACTTTCCCAAAGTGACCGTCAGCCATTCTTGCGACTCTATTGGGACAGCAGGGTGTGGGGATGGGGCCCATAAAACCCTGCTTGAGCACTCCTTCAATGGCACCTGCCTTCCTTTTTTGACAGTTGAGGTCAAATAGGGTTCTCTGAAATGTTTTGTTTAAAACACTATTCTATGTTGGTCACTTTCCAACACAGAATCACCTCTCAAACCCTCCTCATTATCCAACATCAGAGAGGTAAGACCAGCGAGTTCTGAATTAACTGGTGGCCTTGCATCATGTTGGGGACAGGCAAAGTAGCCTTTGAGTCCCAGCTTCTTCTGCACCACAACCATTGCCCTGGTAATTCCCCCTGGAATAGTCGCCAGGCTAGGGGCTAGTTCAGCTGAGGACTAGAACTGGCCAATGCTTTTCTCGCCACTATCGCGCATCCTGCAAGTCCCGAGGCTGCATTTGTCTCTCACCCTGCCAGTTCTCAGGTTAAAGGCCATTTGGAGACATGGTGAGAGCTCGGGTCATGCAGGGACAAGACTGAGACCTCCAGGTTGAAGGCAGGGCACAGAGAGGTCCTATATGGAGCTAGTCCCAAGGCGAGAAGCAGCCTTCCGTTTTAGGTTGGGAACTCCCCTGCACGTCAGCTCCTAGCAGAGATGAGGCCTGATCCAGACGTGAACTGACTACTAAGGAAGTGCTCAAGGCTGTGCCCTACTAAAAGGATACGTGCTTCTGTCTGTTCGCCACAAGAAAAAGCATGGACTCCTTTCCTGCCCCTTCTGTCAACTAGGAAATTCAGACACCGGAAGTTGCCGGGCTGTGTGGTAAAGTGCATGGCTTAAGAGTGTTTGCAGGACCAGCAGGGGGCGTGCTGGTTGACACTGGATTCCCACATGGCCTACTGCAGTTTGAGTCGCGAACCTGGTGGCTTCTTTCTCACTCTCGCTCTCTAGTCAAATTAAAATATAGTAATACTACTAATAATAGATTTAAATAAATCATTCTTTTTTTAAAAAAAGAGACAGAGCATTTACCCCCCCATGAACCCCCCCCCCCATGCACACACACAGAACAGAGAAGGCAGGAAGAGTAGCTAGCTCCCTGGGTAGGAGTGGATTCGCTTTATTTTTTTTTTTAAAGAATTATTTATTCTAGGGAACCAGCAGTTAGCCTAATGGCTATGTCACTGGACTCCCACGTAGTCGACCGCGGTTCGTGTCCCGGACCCGGTGGCTTAAAACTCACGCCGGGCACATGTGCGTGCGTGCCCAAGATCCCAAGAGGAGAATGGAGGAGAAGGGATTGCGGCGTGTTCTATTTTATTTATTTATTATTATTATTTTTTCATTTGCCATAGGGATGTGTGCTTGCCAGAGAGAGACAGAGACAGAGAGAGAAAGTGAGAAAGCAAGCTGCAAGATCCAGGACTCAAACTGTAGTCAACAATGTGGGAGTCTAGCACCCCAACCACCATGTCCCCTGCTGGCGCCTGAGACTTCACTTTAAACAAGCCACCAAAGTTTTAAATTGTTGGGACCAGCGGTGGCATGATAATTAAGGTGGCTGGATCCCACATGGCTGACTGCGGCTTGAAAAACATGCCAAACTTGTGTGCGTTTGTGACCAAATTCCTGAGAAGAGAAAGAATCGTAGCATGGCTGTCCATCCTGAGGGGGTGCTTTCCCACTTTCTCTCTCGAGTGCACATACCTCCTAGGCAATTTTTAAAATTTTTTGTACAGATTAAATTTTTCTTTTTAAGAATGATTTATTTAATTTTATTTATTATTATTGTTTTTTAATTTACCAGAAGGAAAGTGAGAAACCTAGCAGCCAGGTCCAGGACTTGAACCATAGTTGGCCATGTGGGAGTCCAGTACCTTAATCGCCACTCTGCCTGCTGGCCTCCAGTAAAGATTAAGTTTTATGGGCCAGGCGGCGACACACTGGTCTTGCCACTGGTCTCCTATGAGAAAGATCCTGGGTTCACTAAGCACACAGGGTGGGTGCGCTGTGACTCAGGCGGGCTGAGACTGGAGGTAGATTGCTTCGTGAAGACTCTGTTGGGGGTGACTCTCTCTCTCTTTCTGAACAAATAAATAAATCAACTGTAAAAACATTGTTTATATTGTGGTCAAATGGTCAGGGACTGGAAAATGTGGCACTGTCCTGTGCACGGCTGTGTCAGAGCACAGATGCCCACGTGGCTGGGCCCTGAGCACTGCAGCCCTGCAAAGGTGTTAGCAGCGCCATTCGTTACTCTTGAACACCTGTGGAACATTTATATGCCGATCAGTGCCTCGGGGTTGTATAAGCACCATCTCGTTTACCAGTTAACAGATACTGACGGAGAGCCTGGTCACGCCAGGCACTGACATGTCATCCCCACCACAAACCAATGAGGTAAAGAGAATTACCCCCATTTAACCGGCCAGGAAACTGAGGCAGCATAGTGGACTCATTTGCACGGTGTCCCACAGCCAGTAGGTGGCAGAGTTGCGATTCAGACATCAGCCTCTCCAAGGGCAGGGTTTGGGACCTCTTCCCCTTGCACAAAATCTTTGACATGCTGCTAAGGAAAAAAGTGACTTGTGATTGCTCACAGACTGGAGAAAGGTGCCACAGGCTTGTCCCAAATGCAAGGCCGCTCCATCTGCCGGGGTTGGGGCTGGGAGTCAGGAAGGAGAGGATCTCGGCATCACAGGGAAGTCCTAATCTCACTTTAACCTGGCAAATGGCTACCCCAAACCCGTCAAGACAAGGTTAGCATCGGTTCTCCCTAGGTTTGCTAACATCAACCGTGTTCCAGTGTTTCTTTCTTCTGGCCTGGGTACCACCCACCTGGGAGTATCACCCAGTATTTTGATAAGCCCCAGGCCCAGCCGCATGCAGGGCCCACCTCTTCCAGGTAACAAACCAGCTCAAACCGGTTCCCAGCAGCGCGTGGCATCTAGAGTTGGCTTTGCAACTCTCTGCTATCTGTGAGTTCTCGGGGTACATGGGAGGTGGGGAGGCCTCAAGACCCTGTTGTCTGCACTCCTCCCTCCTCCCACCTTGGTCAGCTGTCCCTGGACCAGGTTTCTGCCTTGCTTTCCTGGGTAAAGCCAAATGGCTCTGCTGGTACTGGAGGCCTGACATGAGCCTGACATGAGCCCTTCGACTTGGCTGACCTCCCAGTTAATTAGCTCTTGTCAGGGGACTAAATCCTACCCTCAGTGTCCCCTGCTATGAATACGGGGTAGAAACAGAGACCCCGCACATTGAGCGAGTCCCAGACCTGCAGAACCCTGTGAGAGTCTGACTATATGTGAACCTGAATGCCAGTGAAAAGACAGTGAGTCTAAAAGGTTAGAAAGTCCCAAGACAAATTGGCAGTGCCCATCTGATCTCAGTTTCATCAAGAACTTCACCTTGGGGCTGGCAGGTGACACGGTGGTTAAGGGCACTGGACTCCCACTTGGTCGGCCACGGTTTGAGTCCTAGACCTGGCAGCTTGCTTTCTCACTTTCTCTCTCTCTCTCTCCCACCCCCTCTGGTCAAATTAAAATAAGCAAATAAATAATTTTTTTTAAAGATTTTTTTTAAATGTAAAACAGAACTTCACCTAACTGTAGCCTTGTGACAAGGTTATCTTCCAGGGAATAGGGTGCACGTGTCCAGCTGAGCACACTATTATTATTTTACCCGTCTAACCAGCTCCCTTTGCTCCAGCGTTGAGCTTGCTAAGTGACCTCCTGGTATTAATTCTGGTAATTCGGACAAATCTGTTTGCAAAGCTCATCTAGCGTGACATACACGTCGACCTGGTCGCCTGGACCACTGCGTTTCCATCATAGTCACAGGCATTCCAGGTTCGTGCATCACCAGCCCGTTGCAATCTCTGTAAAGCTGAGTCAGAACACTCAAGCGCAATGAACGCCAAAGGAAAGGAAATGTCTGGTCTCCCCAGGCAGAGGACTGGCCACACCCTGGCCCTGGCAGACCCACCTTGGTGACGATCACCTTGTGGAAGTTGCTCAGCCTGCCCATCCGTGAGCTCATCCCACTTCTGCTCTCCATCCCACTTCTGCTCCCCAGCTCATCCCACTTCTGCTCCCCTCTGGAGACCACTGGCATCTGAGGCCAGCCCAGGCCCCTTGGCAATGGTCTCCTGGACTACTGGCCACCCTGAACCAGACTCGCCTGTATATCTCAGGTGATACGAGACAGACGCACAGGTCACTAACCAGAGCAAGGGGTCGTCTCTGGGCTCCGGTGCAGCTACTGGGAGGCCCTGCCAGGTCTAGCTCTCGCAAAACCTCACAATATTCAGGCTTCCCCAGCAGGGGTCCTGCATGGACGGTGAACAGTCCCTCATGGAGCAGGGAATAATGACAGAATCACACATTGGCTCTGTTACTAAGCATTTCCACATCCTTTCACTTAAGTTTTGCACCTCTCCTGTGTGAAAAAGCAAGTCAATATTTTTAGCTTTGCTTTGAGGTTGAGAACACTTAGGTTTAGTTGGAGAAGGTAAATGACTTGCTCAAGGTCACATTGAAAACAAGTGTCCATGAGACCAGCAGATGGCATAAGGGCTACATTGCTGGATTTCCACATGGCCAGCCATGGTTTGAGTCCTGGACCTGGAGGCTTGAGTTGTGCCCACGATGGGTGCATGTGCGTGTGTGCCCAAAATCTCGAGAGACTGGAAGAGAAAGGATTGCGGTGTAGCCATCCCTGCTAGGGGGTGATTTTTCCTTTTCTGACTCTCTGTCTCAGACTCTCTGGCGAGAGCACATGCTCTATAGCAAAAATCTCTTTAAGAAAAAAAAAAGAAAGAAAGAAAGAAAAAGAAAGAGACCAGCAGTTGGCGTAATGGCTGTCACTGGACTCCCACGTAGTCTACCGTGGTTCAAGTCCTGGACTCCCACGTAGTCTACCGTGGTTCAAGTCCTGGACCTGGAGGCTTAAACTCACACCAGGCACATGTGCATGCATGCTCAAGACCCCGAGAAGAGAATGGAGGAGAAGAGATTGCAGCATGGCCATCTCCCCTGGGGGATGATTTCTTGCTTTCTGTCTCTCTGTCTCTCTATGTCTTTCTGGCGAGTGCATGTACCCTATAGCAAACACACACACACACACACACACACACACAAACAACCTCAAAGAAGAAGGAGAAGAAGAAAAGAAGAAGAAGGAGGAGGAGGAGAAGGAGAAGAAGAAAACAAGTGTCCAGACCTGTTTCTGACCACAGACTCGAATGTACAAGCCCGGGGCTTCACCACACCCACGGTGGCTGCTTACTGGTGCCAGACAGACTCATGAGGAGAGTGTCAGGTCCACCCCCAGGGTGAGGAGACCCCTCCAAACAGACTGCAGGCACACGCACCCACTGCAGATGCAGCAGGACCCAGCTCTGCCAGC
>NW_006203897.1:560165-565868 GCF_000334495.1 Tupaia belangeri chinensis
TCCTGTAAACAGATTAACTCCAAGATTTCCTTCAGGCAGAATTTTGTATTCAGCAAGGGCTTCCTTGGGCTTTGTTTACAATGAGTGTCTGGGGCACCAGGCAACCAACCTGGCTCTCACGACGCTTCCAACAAGTGAGGTAATGACCACTGATTCCGCCACCCCAGAGAGATCAAGGGAAGACGGCCAGGACATACCAAAGCAGCTGCCCAGCCACCCTCCTCAGACCGAGGCCATAATACAGGCGAGGGCCTTGCGGGTGCCGCCTCCTCCCTTTCTGTCTCCCTCAGACCTGCAGCCCCTTCAGCTTCTCCCTGCTCCCTCACCCCCCGGCATCCCCAGCCCTGGGTGTCCTTGTGGGACAGGATGGGCCCGGAGAGATTTTCTCTGGTGATTTGATTAGCAAAGCACTTCCACCTGCTAAAATAGGTGACTGCTGAAAGTCACCCCCAGAGGTGGGAAGTGGGAGCCCAGAGGATGCTCATTTGCAGAAGAAAAAACAGACAGGAAAAGGCTGAGGGGCAGGGATGGGGGCCCTGATTCTGGAGGTGAGGGAAAAGGCTGGAAAATCAGGATACCAGGAAACAAAGGAAGAGAAGGGGAGAGTGTCCCCTCGGTCACCTCACAGCCCCGTGCTGCGGCCACAGGGAGAAGGGGCACCAGTGTCAGGAAGTCGGTGACAGATGACCCTGGACAGCCTCAGGGTAGAAGAGCAGGTGCCGACTGCATGCCAGCCACCCCCAGGGTTTCATCATCCTATGGAATCCTCCAGAGAGGATAAATATATGATTTCCCCCACGGTAAGGAAACCAGGGGTCAGAGAAGTTTCTCAGGGTCACATGCAGGTTAGGGGCTGGGAAAACGCAGCTGTAACCATCTCCCTAGACGGCCTTCGATCACGCCCCCTCTGCCAAGATGCCTTTCCCACTGTCCACCTGAACAACCTCTCATTGTTCAAATCTCCACCCAAGAACCCCTTCCCTGCAAGTTCACCCAGGTCCTCCGGCCCCCACTGTTCCACGTGGGACTTCGTGCCTTTCTTTCGTGGATACTCACAAATCTCCACCCCACACGGGTGGTGGCTTATTCACCTCAACCTTACCTCATCTTCTAGCACAGCCTCGAACGGCGGCCTGCTAACTGTGAAAGAACTACCGCAGTGGTGTGCGGGTCTGAGGCTCCCCGCCCCAGCTCCTTTCTTGCTACTCGGGTGTCCCCAGGCCCTTCTCCTTCCAGTGACTCCCCAGGGCCCTGGCAGTCCCTTGGAGGACGCACCTGCCTCTCTCCAGCTCCTGTAGCTGAAGGACTCTCCACCCCAGGTGATCACAGTCTTGGATGATCTGCGCTCAGGGGATTTAGCCTGGAGGGGAGCGACTTTTTGGTCCCTCCTCCCCAATGGTAGCGTAATGCTTACAACTTCAAGTTCCCCCTTTTGAGGGGCTCAGAAGAAACTGGGGCGCCACCAAAGAACTTAGAAGTGAGTCATTCAGGATTGTATTTCCAGATGCCCAAGATGGGTTCTCAGCTGCCCCATAGGCAGCTCCACAGAAGAGCAGCAGCTTTAGTGCCCCTCTTCATTTAAGAACGTCCTGGAGCCAGGATGAGGCACAGCAGTAAAACATGAGGCCCTGCAAGGCTGACCCCTATCTAAAGGTTCAGGGTTAGAAACTGGAGACCTCCATGACGACTCTGGGCATGTGCCTGCCCATGATCCAGGGCTGGCCAGAGCTGGGTGTGCATTGCAGCTTTGGAGGTGCTATATGTGTCTCTCTCTGTCTCTCTCCCACTGTCTCTTTTCTTCATGGGAGGAAAAAGAGCTCTACCAAATCCCTTCACTATTCCCCCCATGGATCTAGAACATTCGGCCCCTCCCCAGGCACTCCTAGTGCCTCAGTGAAGAGCAGTCTCTTCCCGGAGATTTGGAGCAAGAACTACATTCGAATTCTTGTGCCATTTCCTAGCACCACGACCGTGGGCAAGCAGACCTCTCTGGTCTCCACCTCCCTGTGTAAAGGGCTTGGTGATGTAGCTAGCAGTCAGCCTCTTCCCTGCTCCCTGCTGGTGCAGTTCCCTGGGCTGACGTGGGCCTCACTACCCACTAGAGGAGAGCCTTTCTTCTGCATCAAAAGGGAGCCTATCCCAGAAATAATCGAAGGTGGCTAAGAACTTGACAGGTGTCCTCAGTCTGTGATTGCTATGGTCCTGAATGCAAAAGAGGGTATGTGTGTATGGGGCAGGCTGGGGATATCAGGCAACTCCTCATGGTTTTCAATTTTTCACCAGTATGTTTTTTCCCAGCTGCCTTGAGCAGGGTCCATGTTCCCCATCAGAGCCCTCGGTGGGCAGCATCAGTATCTTCCTCCAATGGCTTTCCCCTCAGTACCCAAAGCAGGAAACACCAGGACAAAGAGTAGGCTTAGCCTGATTCTGAATGTCCCACTGACCTCCTGGGTGGAGCAGAGGTCCCACCCTTTCAGCAAACTCGGACATAGTGGCCCAGGCGTGCCGCGATATCAACGCAAAGTCAATGGCAGCTTCTAGTTCTGCCTGGCTTGGAAACAGCACTGGGGTTTACAACAAGCGGTGAAGGGAAAACACAGCCCCCAGCAGGCGCAGCAGGCCTGTCTCATTCATCGCAGTGCAGACCTTCAAACCGGAGCTCCATCCATCACTGCCCCCTGCCAGGCCGAGCCCAAAACCTGAGCGCCAGGCCTGGCATGTCCCGGAGCCACATGGACGGCGATCAGCAGGTCCCTTTGTCTGGGGGCCTTACGCAGGAAATGTGCCTCATTCTAGCATTTCATTCCCAAACAGAAGTCTAGACCAGGGGGGGAAACTCCACATCTCTATTGATTGTGCCTAATGAAGGGAGGTTAATTTGTGGTCTTTGCCCTCAGCTATTACTAAAGAAAACAGAGATGGTCGTTTTCATATACGTGATGGATGGCAAGAGGACATTTTGGCACTTTTTTTTTTTTCTCCTTTCAGGGAAATATGACTCTTGGGTCTTAAGAAACAAATAACTGTTTAGAATGGGTGAGACTATGCTCAGTTACGTATTCAGTGCACAGTCAGAAACGCCAGCCTAAACACCTCCACAGGAATAGAGAAAATCATCTCCAGGTGAAAGGAAGACTCTGCTCTGGAAAGTCCTTGAGAACTAGATTATGAATTACAAAAAGGGTAAATCATCCCTCAGAAAATGTCGGGAAATGAAGACTCACCATTATTTATTTTTAATGTGTTTATTATATTCACACACGAGAGCATGAGAGAGTAAAAGGCTCTCTCGGCCGAGTCTCAGCACACCACGATCCTCCTCCCCGAGCCCGCCGGCCTCGCAGGATCCTGGGTGTGCAAGCACCCAGCGTGTTTTTTTTTTTTTTTTTGGAGAGATTTTTGCTATAGGGCGCGTGCGCTCGCCAGACAGACAGAGAGAGACATAGAGACAGAAAGCGAGAAATCACCCCCCAGGGGGGATGGTCACGCCGCAAGCCCTTCTCCTCCATTCTCCTCTCGGGATCTTGGGCACGCACGCACACGCGCCCGGCGTGAGTTTTAAGCCACCGGGTCCAGGACGCGAACCGCTGTCGACTATGTGGGAGTCCAGCGACATAGCCATTACGCTAACTGCTGGTTCCCAACTCAGCGTGTTTTCAAGGTGACTTAGGATCCGAACCTGTGGTTGACCAGCCATGTGGCTTCCGGCACCGCAGTTCGTGACCCCGCTGACTGTGCACCCAAGACTGAGCCCCGTTCGAGAAAACAGTTGTTCTCCTTACTGTGGTATTCCTTAGCCAAAGCTTTGATTAAAGTAAATACCGTCTAACTAAAATGCATGAGAGAGCATATGAAACCCGGGCTTTTGATGGCCTGGCCGCTGTGACCATGTTGAGAAGACAATACCACGTCATTTAAGAGCCCAGTGGTAATGCCACTTTGGGAGAATAAAGGATAAAGGACACGTTGGGCATGGGGCATTCGTGGGGAGAGGAGAAGGACGTGGGAGGAAGCGGACACACGGATCCCCGGGACGTCTTGAAATGGAGTTGGAGGTGGGCCTTTCCAATCAATTGTCAAAAGAAAGGCTGATCCTGGAGGTTGCAGGGTGTCAGCATCAAGTGGCAGATTTGGGTCAAGTTCACTTGTATCTTCCCATCACCCCTGATCAGGTTTCCTTCCAGAGCTGTCCCCCCTCATCTCTTCTGTATAGTCATTGCTGTCAGTACAGGGAGCTCCAAAAGTTTCTGAAATTAAAAATCAAGTTTGGGGACCAGCAGTTAGCATAATGGCTATGTTGCTGAACTCCCATGTAGTCGGCTGCGGTTCAAGTCCTGGACCCAGTGGCTTAAACTCACGCCAGGTGCGTGTGTGTGCATGCCCAAGATCCTGAGAGGAGAATGGAGGAGAAGGGATTGTGGCATGGCCATCCTCCTTGGGGGTGATTTCTCACTTTCTGTCTCTCTGTCTTTCTGGCGAGCGCATGTGCCCTATTGCAAAAAACCTCTGAAAAAAAAATCAAGTTTGCTTCTTGTTAAAAAAGATGGCACATGTATCACCGCATAAATGCTGTATACACACAGTGCTTTCTGTTACAGTGACAGAAAACATTTTGAACTTCTTGCGGACAGTTGAAAATGCTTATTGGGGCCAGCAGGTGCTATAGTGGTTAAGGCACTAGACTTCCATGTGGTTTACCGTGGTTCAAGTCCCAGACATGGAGGCTTAAAATTCATGCCAGGCGGGAACAGCAGTTAGCATAATGGCTACGTCACTGGACTCCCACATAGTCGACTGCAGTTCAAGTCCCGGACCTGGTGGCTTAAACTCACAATGGGCACATGTGCGTGCATGCCCAAGATCCCGAGATGACAATGGAGGAGAAGGAATTGCGGCGTGGCCATACCCCCCGGGGGGGGGTGATTTCTCACTTTCTGTCTTTCTGTCTCCCTCTGTCTTTCTGGTAAACGCACACGTCCTATAGCAAAAACTTCTCAAAAAAGAAACAAAAAGAAAGAAAGAAACTCATGCCAGGCCCATGTGCATGTGTGCCCAAAATTCCAAGAGAAGAATGGAAGAGAAGGGAGTATGGCATAGCCATCCCCCCAAGGGGGTTATTTCTCACTTTCTGTCTCTCTGTCAAGCAAACACATGCATCATATAGCAAAAATCTATTTAAAAAAATATTTATCAATAATACTTTGAATTTGACACAGGATACAAATCTGCAATAAACCAACAATGGAAACCAAAGAACAAGATGAGAAGCAATTCATGTCAGACAATGATATAGCTCTTACAACATTCTGTAGCTACTACACAGTATACTGGACTCCTACTATGGTGTTAAGATGCTATTATAAATTTCTGATATTAATGAACAGGTTATGGTCAATAATCCTACATTTTTAATACCTAATGTAAGAAAAAAAGAAAATTTTTGCTGAAAATGTTTCAATTTCAAAAATCTGGACAGAGTACTATTTAGAATTGAAGAAATTTTCTTACAAGATTATTGTATAAAAGACTAGCTACAGGGACCAGCAGGTGGCGTGGTGGTTAAGGTGCAGGACACTCCCACATGGCTAACAATAGCTCAAATCCCGGACCTGGTAGCATGCTTTCTCACTTTCCCTCTCTTTCTCTCTCTCTCTCTGGTCTCTCTCTGGTCAAATTAAAAAAAAAAAAAAAAAAAAAAACAAA
>NW_006203897.1:565910-570318 GCF_000334495.1 Tupaia belangeri chinensis
TTTTTTTTTTTTTTGAGAGGTTTTGGCTATAGGGCACGTGCGCTCACCAGAAGGACAAGGAGAGACAGAGAGACAGAAAGCGAGAAATCATGCCCCGGGGGGATGGCCACGCTGCAATCCCTTCTCCCCCATTCTCCTCTCGGGATCTTGGGCATGCACGCACACGCACCCGACGTGAGTTTTAAGCCACCGGGTCCAGGACACCAACCGCGTTCGACTACTTGGGAGTTCAGCGACATATTCATTACACTAACTGCTGGTCTCAATAAAATAATTTAAAAAAAGAAAAAAAAAGAAAAAAAAATACTAGCTACAGTGAAAAATAGGCCAAATTGTTTTTTCTCCCTATTTTGGGAAGGAAAGTTTCTGGGCATGCTGTAAAGTCTAAAATAGCAAAAAAAAGACAATGAGCTCCAAACAAGTCTATTTTGATGCCAATAATATTTCAAAATTCCTGCATAATTTTTTCATAATGCACATTTCCCATTAACTTTTTTTTCCCATTAACTTTTTGAAGACACTCCCCTGCCCTAGTACAGCTGACAGACATCCCAAGCTGGCTGGTTCGACAGCCATCCCCAATTCCCTTTCCCAGTCTCTCCCAGCAAGGGTGGCCAAGCTCCACAAGGTGGAGCACACAGAGAGCTCTGGTTCTTGAGAGAAGAGAGAGATGGGAGAGGAAGGACTGTGGCACGACCATTTGCTACAGGAGGTGCTTTCTCACTTTCTCTTTCTCTTTGGTGAATACACTTGCCCTCTGGCAAAACAAATAAAAAATTAATTAATTTATACAGAGAAAAATCTGAAATAATAAAAGCCAGGATACACGTAGTTATTTGTACGCAGCAGGTTTAAGAATGTTTTGTTTCTTTTTACTTACATGCTATTGTGCTTTTTAAAATAATTATTTATTCTTATATATTGTTATTTTAAAATTTGCTATAGGGCACGTGTGCTCACCAGAGAGAGAGAAAGAAGGAAAGTGAGAAAGCAGGCTGCCAGGTCTGGGATGCGAACCACGGTCTGCCTTGTGGGAATCCAGTGCCTCAACCACTACTCTACCTGCCGGCCCCCAACTATTGTGATTTATATCATGAACATGTGCATTTTTAATAGAATACTCTTCATAAGAAAAGGTATTGTATTTGAAAAAAGTGCTAAGTAAAAGTTAATTAATGAAAAGTTCAACTGCAGAGTAGCTTGCCACACAGTCCTGCGGAGGGAGAGGAGAGGCGTGAAGGAAATGAAGTTAGCAATGAGTTCACAGTTATTGAAGTGGGCGGAGGACATACAGGGTACACAGATGCGTGGATTGTACCCCTATATATGTCAGACATTTTCTACTAAAAAAATACTATGTGTGTGAATCTTTTTTTAAAAAGAACTATTTATTTTTTATTTATTCATTTATTTATTTTAATTTGACCAGAGAGAGAGAGAGAGAGAGAGAAAGCGAAAAAAGAAAGCCACCAGGTCCAGGACTTGAACCATGGTTGACCACGTGGGAGTGTCCAGAACCTTCACCACCACCACACCTGCCTGTTCCACAACCTGGGTATGTGAATCTTTAACCGCAGAAAAAAGTCTGCTGTGTTTGATAGACAGCTGCCACCAGCACGATGGTCAGTGGGACTGTCCCTCCCCCAGCTCCCTCCTGGGCAGCCCGGACCCTCTATCCTGTGTCATGTGGACACAGCTAGTGCGCCCTCCTCTCAGCTCCTGAGGAAGCAGATGAACAGATCCCTGGGGACAGAGTGAGCCCTCGTGCTCCCTGAGGACTGCCCCTCCTGCTGCCCGAATACCCTGGTGCTTATCGTGCCACTAATTATTTTTGTAAAAATATTTATCTGTTTCTTTGATGAGAGAGCGAGAAGGACAGAGACAGAGGCACCCCGACAGGGTCTGCGTTCTGTGGCCCACCTCTGGTGTCAGCCAGTCTGAACCACAGGCCAGCAGGAGCATCCGGTGCACCAGGCAGGGCCCAGGACATGAACCAGGCCTTTTCATGTGTGTCCATTGCATAATACTGCACCACCACCTGGCCCCATGGTGGCACTAATTCCTGACAGCTGTGTGCTGATCATGAGGCTGGGAAATTGTTCCTTGAATTAGCAGCCTAGGGGTCTTTGCACAGCCATGCCTGAAAGTGGGTCTGCCTGGGCCGAAGGCGGAGTGTGGTAGCAGACAGATGAAGGCACTGCCAGCGCTGTGGCTACCTCCTCGTAAACATCAAGATAAGAACAATACTGGGGGGGCCGGCGGTAACGTGGTGGGTAAGGCACTGGACTCCCACATGGCCGACCACAGTTTGAGTCCTGGACCTGGCAACTTGCTTTCTCTCTCTCTCTCTCTCTCTCTCTCTCATCTTGTCTTTCTGGTGAGCACACATGCACTGTAGCAAATTTAAAAAGTAAAATAAAATTAATAATAATAATAAATTTAAAAATGGGAACAATACTAAACTGCAGTATAAATATAACGAATTGCAATATATTCCTTTTTTTTTTTAAGAGAGATTTTTGCTATAGGGCACATGTGCTTGGTGCAGAAGCAGAGAGAAACAGAGAGCCAGAGCATGAGAAATCACCCTCTAGGGGTATGGCCATGCCACAATCCCTTCTCCTCCATTCTCCACTCAGGGTTTTGGGCACACATACACATGCACCCAGTGTGAGTTTAAGCCTACAGGTCCAGAACTTGAATCACAGTCGACTATGTGGGAGTCCAGCAAAGTAACTATTACACTATCTGCTGGTTCCAGAATTCCAATATATTTATGTTCCCCATGATGAGTACTTTTTTTTTTGAGAGGTTTTACGCTATAGGGCGTGTGCACTCGCCAGACAGACAGAGAGAGACAGAGAGACAGAAAGCAAGAAATCACCACCCAGGGGGGATGGCCATGCTGCAATCCCTTCTCCTCCATTCTCCTCTCGGGATCTTGGACATGCACGCACATGCGCCAGGTGTGAGTTTAAGCCACTGGGTCCGGGACTCGAACCACGGTCGACTACATGGGAGTCCAGTGACATAGCCATTACGCTAACTGCTGGTCCCAGAAATTGTACATCATGGTTTTTAATTGTCATGGTACCTCTTTGCTCTTGGTTTTCATAAGACGACCTGGTGTGACCCTCACATGGCTCCACAGAGCTTCCACTGGGCTCCCGGGAGACTTGGACCTAGGAGTATATTCTGTGCCATCGGATCCTCGGACTACACGGAAATTCCACAACATCCACACCAACATGATGCCCACCTGAGCCCTGACAAGCACTCCACGTGTAGAGGACAGGGACAGGTGCTTCTCCCCTGGCCTGGCCTCCGTCAGACACTTTCAACCCTCCACACTCCACCCCCACCTCTGGCCCTCCCTCCCCCACCCCCATCAGGCAGGAGTAGGCACCAGAGAATTCCGGGAGCCTGCATGGGGCTGGGCTTCACAGGTGAAGAGAAGGAGGCTATTAGTTCAATCTTACAAACCAAACCCTGCCTCGTTATCTAGGGGGCCTGTATTCATGAGCCTCCCTGCCACTGGGGCTGGTCTGTACCTCCTCCATTGGAAAATTCAGACCCAGTGCAAATCTTGCTAAGTCCAAATCTAAGTCTATCCTTTAAGAACTGGTTTCCAATAGAACACTTTAAAATCTGTTTCAGACTCGGGCCAAAAAGAGCAGTATTTCGTCTCTAATGCTATTTACACAATCTCAGGCAGAACGCGTTTTTACCAACCATGTCACTTTACACTTTCAAAAGAGTAAGTTCCCCCTCCCGAAGCTTCGTTAAACTCCAGCACTTCTCTATCCATGCATTGATGATGGGGACAAATACATTTTCTGTCACACGGACGTAGTTAAATCCCTAGCCCTTCTTTTTAACCCAGCGCCATTTCTGAATCAATTTCTATGGAGAGAGAATACCTGGACATTTAAGTCCATCAAAAAGGAGTAAATGAGCATTTCAGATACATCTATCAAGAAGAAATGCCCCTTCTCCCCATCATTGTGGGGCTTTGTCAGTTGCCTGTCAGATGAATGTCCGCCTAAGTGTTTATTAATCACTCTTGCGCTCGCTGATGGGCCTTGAACACTTTGCTCCTCCGCGGCTCTGACACGCACAAAGTATGCGGTGGGTTCCTTCTAGCTCTCTCTTGAACACAGTTGCTTACTTTGTTAAAGTTAATTTCCACTCATTTCTGGCTTTGATGGGAAGATTCCTTTATCAATTCAATTCATGTGTGTTGTCTGCAATCAAGGCAATATTGTCTGCTAATGCGAGGTACATGCGAAGCTCTCCTTCCATTTTATGCTAACGCCTTTCTTCTGCTGGCCCTGAGCGGGGAATTTGGGGAAGAGGCTGTCTCCTTGGTCTTCAGAGACAGGCTCCCGCCAGCGGCGGGGGCCGCAGC
>NW_006203897.1:570494-584540 GCF_000334495.1 Tupaia belangeri chinensis
GCCGGTGGCGGAGCCTGCAGCCATTTTTCCCCTCCTGGAATTCCCAGACTACAGGAATGACTGACTGCCCTTTTTTCTCAGGAGTCATCTGGGTTGAAAAGTTGGTGGGGAAAAGAAGGTCATGAATGGGAGACACGCAGTGGCAATCTGGCATCCCTGCTGTCATTGCAGGACCGAGTCTCACCCTGAAATGCAATACCATGTATACCTCACACCACCCTCTCCCGCTGCTCCTCCTACATATCCCTCGGTCCTCACGAAATTCCTCGTAGGTGCCTGGCACGGACCTCTGTGCCCTTCTCAGGCTCCCCTTCCAGCTTCTCCCTTCCCCACTCACCCTTCCATTTGCACTCCATAATCTGATCTTGCCCTTTCTGAAGGTCAAGCCCACTCCTCAGAGAGGCATTCCTCCCTACCCCAGGGCAGGAGGCGCTCTTCCCCATGCCTCCAGAAGTAAAACTCTGACCCCGACCCGGACTGCACCTGCACACACCACCTCGTGCTGCTCTGCAGCCGCAGCAGCCAGTCGCTGAGCCAGGCAGACTCTCATCTGCATACACTCAGTAACCTGCAGCTCAGTGGCCCCAGCACTCACTAAATACCTGAGGACCTTTCTTTGTGAGTAAAATAACTGAAATGAGGGACCAGCAGATGGCATAGCGGTTACATCACTGGACTCCCACATGGTCAACCACTGTTCAAGTCCCAGATCCGGTGACTTGAAAATCACACAGGCCGTGTGTGTATACGCACCCAAAATCCCAGAAGGAGACTGGAGAAGGGACTGTGGCATGGTCATCCCCCACCTCCGTGGGGTAATCTCTCACTTTTCCTCTCACTGAATCTGTCTCTCTCTCCCTGGTGAGTGCACATGCCCTAAGTCAAAACCTCTAGGGAACCAGCAATTAGTGTAATGGCTATGTCGCTGGATTCCCACGTAGTCGACCACGGTTCATGTCCCGGGCCCGGTGGCTTAGAACTCATGCCAGGCGCATGTGCGTGCATGCCCAAGATCCCCAGAGAATGGAGGAGAAGGGATTGCGGCATGACCATCCCCCCTGGGGGGTGATTTCTCGCTTTCTGTCTCTGTGTCTCTCTCTGTCTGTCTGGCAAGCGCACGCGCCCTATAGCGAAAACCTCTCAAAAAAAAAAAAAAACACAAAAAAAAACTAAAAAAAAAAAACAGTGAAATGATAAATATCTTGTAATATTTACAATAATTTATATAATCCAGCTGTCATAGTTCTCAGAGGACATGGAAGTCCGATAAGTGGTGGCCCTTACTATAAATCCCAACTATTGAGTTGCTGGAAAAGTCATGACACATTTTTGCATAGAAAAACAGAAAAATAAATCATGACTTTTCTGACAACCTAATAGATGGGAAGCCTCGAGAGGGAACTGTGGTGCAGATGGTGTTTTCCTGTACTAGAGAAGATGGAAAATTAAACTTAGATGTTTCAGACTCCCTTGCAGCTAAAGTTCAGTTTACACATATGTTTTCAACATGTAGATGTACTTGTACAATATTTTGGTTTTTTTCTTTCTTTCTTTTTTTTTTTTTGGAGAGGTTTTCACTATAGGGCGCATGCGCTCGCCAGACAGACAGAGAGAGACATAGAGACAGAAAGCGAGAAATCACCCCCCAGGGGGGATGGCCATGCCACAATCCCTTCTCCTCCGTTCTCCTCTCGGGATCTTGGGCACGCACACACATGCGCCCAGCGTGAGTTTTAAGCCACCGGGTCCGGGACACGAACCGCGGTCGACTACGTGGGAGTCCAGCGACATAGCCATTTTGCTAACTGCTGGTTCCCCTTGTACAATATTTGGAAACAGAAGTGAGGGGAAACATGTCAAAAACTGTAATGGGGAGACCAGCAGGTGGTGTGGTGGTTAAGGCGCTGGACACTCCCACATGGCTGACCACAGTTCAAGTCCTAGACCTGGTGGCTTGCTTACTCACTTTCCCTCTCTCTCGCCCTCTGTGTCTCTCTCTGGTCAAATTTAAATAAATGAATGAAAAATAAAATTAAATATAGAGTTTAAAAAACAAAACTGATGGGTCTGTGGTGTTCCTCTATCTGCAAGCTAACTATTAATCCACCCACATATTACAGATGCTGGCAGAAGAAACAAGATGCCCCGCCCGAAAACAAAAGACTTTATTACTGATAGCAATAGCAGTAGCCCAAATTTTAGCATTTTTTTCTTGGGCTGGCTCATCAAGTCCCAATTCCCACAGGGCAAAGTGCAGAGGGTCGAGTTAATACCTACACACACACACACACACACACACACACACACACACACACACGGTGGTTACATTAAGGAGAAGAATCCTAATCTCAGAGAACTCAAGCCTTCCATACATACAGGGAGTAGAGTAGACATGCCTGCCCTTCCCTCTGGAGGGAGCTCTTGCTCTCTCTCTCCCTCCAGGGCAATTGGCTACAGGGTACACAAGCACTGTTGCAAAGAGTCCAAGCAAAGGCAGGCAGTACATCTGCAGAATGTGTAAAAATGCAAAAGACCCACTAGAAACGTCTGCTGAAAGGCCCTCTCCGTTTTTAGCTGTTGCTTCTGGCAAAGGCATTCACGAGACCGTAGGTTTTCTACAGCAGCATTTCGACCACTAGCTTCATGATGTCAAAGGAAGGTAGGAAACAGCAAATTCCTAATCCCAGAGCACAACTTGACAGTGTGATTTTGAGCTCTTTTGTTCGGGACAACCTCCTGTCTCTCCCCTTTCTGGATTGTGGCAGGTTTGTTAGGTGTTACTGAACTTCCTGAAGGCCCAGCCTGGAGTCTGCTGACAGAGCTGGAGAGTTTTCTGCTTCCTGCTCCGACTAATGTAAGTAGAGACTAAACTTCACTGTCCTCCAAAGCCCCAGTGCCTTTCTAAACTTCTAATGGGGGCCAGACAGTGGCATAGCAGTAATGCAACTGGAACCACATGGGAGGGCCCCTGCTTCAGGCTTTGGGGACTTCCCATACATAAACACAGGCCCATGATCCAGGCTAGCTGACCTAGGAATGGATTGTGGGATGAAGACCCTAGGGATGCTTCTTTCCCTCTCCCTCTGAATAAATAAACTTTACTGAAAAAAATAATAATAAAGAATGCCTTAGGTCAGTAGGAAGGAGATTAAGGCAGCTGGATCCCACATGGCCAATTCCGCAGTTCCAGTCCCAGGCCCAGCAGCTTGAAAATCACACCAGGTGCCTGTGCGTGTGTGCCCAACAATTCCAAGAGGACAAGGAATTGAGGAGTGGCTATCCCCTCTGGGGGGTGATTTCTCACGTTCTCTCTCTCTCCGTTTCTCTCTGATGCACACATGCTTTTGCAAAAAAAAAATAATAATAATTAATTAAATAATTAAATAACATTTTAGAAAAGAAGGAATGCCTTGTTATAAAAAGGAAAAAGAGGGGACCAGCAGGTGGCATGGTGGTTAAGGCGCTGGACACTCATACATGGCCGACCACAGTTCAAGTCCTGGAGTTGGTAGCTTGCTTTCTCACTTTCCCTCTGTGTGTGTGTGTGTGTGTCTCTCTCTGGTCATAGTAGATTAAATAATTAAATTTTAAAAATAATTCTTTTTAAAAAATAAAAAGAAAAAAGAAGAAGAAGAAAGAAAGAAAGCCTAATGCTGTTGGCGATGGCAGTGATGCTGCTCATGGTGAGCTACCCCCACAGGACCCAGGCCCACCAGGGCACCCTAAGCGAGGCACACGCATTTGCACTCGTCACAGAAACAAGAAATCGAGAAAGAGCCACTGGAAAGTTGGGATGGGCAGCTCTAAAACCTGCCCTATTAAACATGTCTTAAGTGAGGGGTGGGGACGAATAAGACAGTGCCTAGCACTGTACAGGGCCACTCGATTTATGAACAGCCAGCCAGAGCACAGTCATGGGAAGTGAAGTTCCTGCCACATTTAGGAGACTTATTCAAGAGGCCCCAAGAAAGAAGAGTAAGTTGGAGAAAACTCCCAGGTTGCTCTCAATTTATGTTTTCTTCCTTAAGGAGGAATGAAAGCTTAAAGGAGCATTTGTGTCTACAGTACCAACCAGACAAGGCAGAAATATCTTCTTGCTGCCCCAGGATAGAACCAGGCAAGCTCAACTTTGAGACATTAGCTGATGTGAACTGTCCCATGGTGTTAGCCTTTACTTAATAGCCAGAGACATGAACAAAGTGACCTTTCTTAGGGATTCAGTTTCTTTCTTTCTTCTTCCTTCCCTCCTGCCCTCCTTTTACTCTTTCTTTCCCTTTCTTTCTTTCCTTCTTTCTTTCTTTCTTTCTTTCTTTCTTTCTTTCTTTCTTTCTTTCTTTCTTTCTTCCTTCCTTTCTTCTTTTGAAAGCTTTTGTCATCTGGCACATGAGTTCACCAGAGG
Source organism: Tupaia belangeri chinensis (assembly GCF_000334495.1). NCBI lineage: Eukaryota > Metazoa > Chordata > Mammalia > Scandentia > Tupaiidae > Tupaia > Tupaia belangeri. The sequence continues at coordinate 574,894 of NW_006203897.1, forward strand.
GACGTGAGAGAGAAAGACTGAGAAGTCACCCCCTAAGGAGGATGGCCACTCTGCGATCTCATTCTCTTCCTGGGACTTTGAGCATGTATACACACATGCCTGACATGATTTTCAAGTCAACGGATCCTGGATTCGAACCTCAGTTGGCCATGTGGGAATCCAGCACCTTAACCACCATGCCACCTGCAATTTCCTTCGGCTGACTTATTAACTGTACCTTATCAGCTGGAGGCATGGCTTCTCTCTGAAGCACAGAGCCAGCTCAGAGTGAATCCACTGGTAAATCATCTGTGGATCCCAACTGTTTACATTTCTTTTCTTCTTACGAAGCCTACTCTACTGGAGGCTTAGTACTGCGCAATTACACAGAGACCTGTGCACTTACAGTTACTCGAGGCACGTGGCAGACGCGACATGCTGCATGGGACTTACAGGGTTCTCAGGAACGAGGAACACTAGCCAAATGGTGAGGACATTGCCCTGTGGAATGGCATGACTGCAAGACAACATGGCCCCAGCACCCACTGGTGGTCCGCCGACCTCTGTGTGACAACTAGGGAGAGAAAGGCTCACCTCCCTGCCAGGGTTACGGACATCACCAAGAAAAATCCCAGAGCAGCCCCTGTAAGAACCAAGGCATCTGGGCAGTAGCCTTCTCTGGGGACGGCTCCCTTCCTTTAGCCCCTTCCTTTCTTCTGAAATGTAATGAGGACACAGTGGACATCAGTCACTCTGGCTCTGAGAAATGACCAACCCGAGGACTTTGTGAAGCAAATGGGAGCTTGGCTGTGTTAGTTGAGGCTGGGAGTAGGGGTGGGAGTGAAGGTTACAGAATCCTCAGGACTTCTTAAACCAATCTGTTCTGCTCTGTGTGACATATCACAGGATTTCAGCCTTAAACAAGTCCTCCACTCCTTCCCTTCCAGGGGCTTCTCTTTGCTTTCTTGAGTGATTTGGAGCCGAAGGCTTTCAGACAGTGGGAGGTTGAGGGGAAGGGGGGTGTGGCCTGAGTTTGCTCTGATAAAAATGAGGCGGGTGTGTGGAGAGAAGGAGCAGCCAAAGGACGGCCCCACGCCCACCGTCTGCGGGTTTATTGCTTTATGCTGCCACCTGGCTGATCCCTGAGCTGCCGGCTCCTGCTGGCAGAGGAAGAAAGGCAGAGAAGACAGGGAACGTTTACACTGGGAGGTCTCAGAATCTAACTTCCCGATGAGAATTCCGCCTCGGGCTACAGTCGCATTCAGCCTCCTGAAGCAAGTAACTGTCTCCCAGCAGACGTGAATGTTTCTGTCTCTCTCCCGCTAGCGCGTATCCTCTCTCTCTCTCTCTCTCTCTCTCTCTCTCTCCCTCTCTCTGGTCAAATTAAAAAACAATAATAACAAATGGAATTAAATAAATAAATAATTCTTTTTTAAAAAGCAAGTAATAGGGACCAGCGGTTGGCGTAATGGCTATGTCGCTGAACTCCCTTGTATTCGATTGCGGTTCAAGTCCAAACCCGGTGGCTTAAACTCACGCCGGGCGCGTGTGCGTGCGTGCCCAAGATACTGAGAGGAGAATGGAGGAGAAGGGATTGTGGCGTGGCCGTCCCCCCAGGGGGGGATTTCTCACTTTCTGTCTCTGTTTTTCTCTGTCTTTCTGGAGAGCGCATGTGCCCTATAGAAAAAAAAAAAGTTCAGAAATAATAATAATAATAATGTTAAATAAAATAATTCTTAACCAAAAAAAGCTAAACATCTACCATTTAAAATTTTTTTACAGGCACACGCCACCATGCCCTGCTTTTACCAAGAGGGTCTATTTCTTTTAGCCAAACCAGCCTCTGGCTCACCATCCTCCTGAGTCATGAGGATTTCAGGCCCATGTCACCATACACAGCCTTCAGGTTGGATCGTATGTGGTCCTATCTGTAAATCACAGTATCTTAGCAGCAAATGCCGCCATGGCCGGGCCAAACATTAACCTTTAATTCACATAAAATAAGTAAACAGCTCCTTGATCTTTCAGGGAAACTGATTCTATCTTTCTGCTCTGTTATTCCCAGCACAACACTGCTATCTGAAATGTCATCAAATGGTCAGGATGAATGTTTAAAAAGCACGTTCACGGTCAGGCAAGGTGTGGTGGTTAAGGTGGCTGGATCCCGCATGGCCGACTGCATGGCTCAAGTCCCAGAGCTGGCCACTTGGAAAACACGCTGGGCATGTGTGCGTGCATGCCCAAAATCCTAGGAGGAGAATGGAGGAGGGAGAAGGGATTGTGGCATGACCATCTGCCTGGGAGAGATTTGTCTCTCTCACTCTCTTTTTCTTTGTGTGTGTGTCTCTCTCCAGCAAGCACACACATTCTATAGCAAAATTTTAAAAAATAATAATAACAAAAACAAAAAAAAATGCACATCCATGCAAAGAGGACAATAGGGAGGTGAAGAGCAGAAGACTGTCCTTCAGCAGTCCCCTCTCCCCAGCGTTTCCCCACACTCATGCTCTCTGCTTCCAACTTACTGGCCAGCATCTGTTGCAAGGAAGACTCAGATATTTGTTGTACTGTTGCCATAAGTGAAATTAGAATTCTGCTACTAATGAAGAAGGAGAGGACATATTGGGTAGACTAATAATAACTTCTCCCATTGGTGACTTTAAAAATTAAATAAAGGAGCAGAAATTAGAGGTCCAGAAATCCACACTCTCCAAACCTTCTTGAACTTTACTGTTAGCAATGATCTGTAGTTAACAATGGCAAGGACATAAGTGCTCTACCTTAAAAATAATAAAAGCACTCCAGAATTAGAATGTTTCAACAATTTTTCTTTCAGTTATCACTAGAGTACTCTTCATCATTTTGGAAGGTCTTTGGCACATTTCTGTTGTAGCTTTTCAGATGAACAGCAAAGCTACATTTTAAAAAAGTTGAATGGGGGACCAGCAGGTGGTGTAATGATTACGTCGCTGGACTCCAACATGGTCGACCACGATTCAAGTCCCAGACCTGGTGACTTGAACTTATGCCAGGTGTGTGTGTGTGTGTGTGTGTGTGTGTGTGCGTTCGTGCCTAAGATCCCAAGAGGAGAATGGAGGAGAAGGAATTGCAGCTTGGCCATCCCTCCCTGGGAGGGGCTATTTCTCGCTTTCTGTCTCTCTGTCTTTCCAGCGAACGCACATGCCCCATAGCAAAAAAATTGAATGGAGCCAACCTTGTAGCCTATTGGTTAAGGGAGCTGGATTCCACGTGGTTTATTGCAGTTCAAATCCTGAACCTGGCCGTTTGAAAATCACACCAGTATATGTGCATGCATGCCCAAAACCTTGGCAGGAGAAACAGAGTAGAAGGGATTGCAGTATCACCATGCTCATTGAGTCCCCTGCTGCCTATAAACATAACCATATTTCTCCTAAGTGATATGGTCTGCTAGAGACATACTATGTCAGTGGACAACTTCAGTCCTTCTCAGGCAGCTTGGAACTTAACTCTGGGTAAGGATTTAACTTCCTGGTCCCAACTTTAAGATGGCTTCTCTTAGGGACCAGCAGGTGGCATGGAGGTTGAGGTGCTGGACACTCCCACATGGCCAACTACGATTCGAGTCCTGGACCTAGTGGCTTGCTTTCTCACATTCCTTCTCTCTCTCTCTCTCTCTCTCTCTCTCTCTCTCTCTGGTCAAATTAAAATATGTGTAAATAAAATTAAATAAATAATTCTTAAAAAAAAAAAAAAAGATGGCTTCTCTTTCCCCTTCTGTGAAGTATCTGGAGTGATCATACTCAGACAGGAAGTAGAAGGGTGGTTACCAAAGGAGGAGAGGGTCATGGGGAACAATTTAATGGGAACAAAGTTCAGTTTTGCAAGATGAATAAATTCTGGAGCTTTGTAACACAACAATGTAAATGTTAAACTGTATACTTCAAAGTGGTGAGAAGAAATGAGGAATGGATGGTAATGTGGTAGTAAAATGTGATGCTCTGGGAGTCTGAGAGTCTGACCCACAGGGGAAGGACCCAGGCTTGCTCCCAGAGACCTCCCTGAATGTGCCAGACACCCACATGCCCATAATCCAGAGCTGACTGACACTGGGAGTGGATTGTGGCATGAGGACTCTAGCACTCTCAGTAAGTTACCTCATAGTGACATGGGTATTGGATAGCCAGATAAAACATAGGACATCAATGAAATTTGTTTCTCTACTTTTGTTTATTTAATAATTAGGTAAATATTTATTTGCCAGTCAACTCCATAAGACCCTGTCCTGGTGTCTATCACTACCAATAGAACTTCTTATTGCTTCTAGTTATATTTCTCTCTCTCTCTCTTTTTTAAAGAATTATTTATTTAATTTTATTTGTTATTATTATTTTTTTTTAATTTGCTATAGGGCATGTGCACTCACCAGAAAGAGACAGAAAGAGAGGAAAAGTGAAAAAGCAAACCGCTAGGTCTGGGACTCGAACTGCAGTCAACCATGTGGAGTTCAGTGCCTTAATCACCATGCCATCTGTTGGCCCCTCTCTGTCTCTCTCTCTCTCTCCTTTTTTTTAATTGCCAAAAGTCACGTGCCCATGCCAGAAAGAGAGAGAGAAAGCATCCTCCCCCATGGGGTGAGGTCACAGTGCAATCCTTTTCCATTAATTTCTCCATTCTGTCAAGATTTTGGACACATGGGGAACCAGCAGTTAGCGTAATGGCTATGTCGCTGGACTCCCACGTAGTCAATCATGGTTCGTATCCTGGGCCCGGTGCCTTAAAAAACTCACGCCGGGTGCATGTGCATGCGTGCCCAAGATCCCGAGAGGACAATGGAGGAGAAGGGATTGCGGTGTGACCACCCCCCCTGGGGGGTGATTTCTCGCTTTCTGTCTCTATGTCTCTCTCTGTCTGTCTGGCGAGCGCACGCGCCCTATAGCGAAAATATCTCCAAGAAAACCAAAAAAAAAAAAAAAAGATTTTGGACACATACACACATGTACCAGCATGTTTTCAAGCCACCAGGGCTGAGACTTGAACTGCAATAACCCATATGCGATCCGGCTCCCTTAAGTCCTGGGATACAAAGCCAGTTCATTTCCAGTTATGATTTTCAAGTTCAGATCTGACTCTGTTATTTCCCTTTCTTAAAAATTTCTGAAGAGGGGGACCAGAAGTTGGCATAATGACTATGTCACTGGACTCTCATGTAGTCGACCACAGATCAAGTCCTGGACCCGGTAGCTTAAACTTACGCCAGGCGTGTGTGCATGCCCAAGATCTGAGAGGAGAACGGAGGAGAAGAGATTGCAGCGTGGTCATCCCTCCTGGGGGGGTGATTTCTTGCTTTCTGTCTCTCTGTCTTTCTGGCGAGTGCACACGCCCTATAGCAAAAACCTCTCAAAAAAAAAAAAAAGAGTTTCTGAAGACGGATGAGTCCAAACCTGTTGGCATGGTCCTTCCTCACACGGCCTCCACTTCCGGTCCACACCATGTCTAGGCACTGCTCCCTGCCCTTCCCTTAGGTCCTTCCACTCCTGGCTACCAGACCCTCTCAGCATCCCCAGGCATGCCAGGCACTCTGCTGCCCCTCTGCACAGCTGAACAGCTGTCTCTCTCCTGACTTACTACTGGCCAGCTCAGGGAAGCAGTCTCTTTCATTCTTTTATTTGCCAGAGGGTGTGTGCACACGCCAGAGACAGACAAAGGGAAAAGGAGAAAGGACCCCCCCAGTTGGGACATGGTATGTGCAATCCCGTCTCTATTTTTCCATCACGATGAGATTGGGGCATGCACCTGCATGCAGCCTGGAGTGTTTTTCAAGCCACAGAGGCCAGGATTCAAACTGCCTTGTCAGCCATGTGGCATCTGGCACCTTTAACCACTAGGCCACGAGGCCAGCACTCCCTTTCTTCATGTGAACATGTCCACTCCCTTACTTTCAACCAAAAAGAGCAGAAATGGACATTGGTAATTCCAAAGTTTTAGCCATATCTCTCCCTTCCCAACTAACCCCTTTCTTATACAATATGAGAAGACCCTGATATCAACTCCTAGCCTTGAGCTACCAATGGGTTCATCCAACTCCTGCAGATCAGGGCACTGCATCTGCCTTGAATGGAGCCATCTTGTCCCTGTGAGGGAGCTTAAGGACCTGCCGGAGAGGGCTGGGCACTCACAGACTGACTTACCCATCTGCCATTCATTCAACAAACACATTGAACTCCTGGGATGATCCAGGCAATGGGGGTGAGGAATAGGCTGCAAGGAGTTCAGTCTCAGGGAACAGTTACCCCATGCCATTTCATAAGTATCCTGGTGTGTTAAGCAGGCACAGCAGGAAGTCCTCCTAGCCAATCCACTTCCAGTGCCAGATCTCTTTCATTCACTTATTCATCCAGAAAACACAATGCTCAGGAACTGTCCAGGGTGGGCAAACTGCAATGCACAAGGCAGACCCAAAACCCTGGTGCTCGGGAAGTATGTGTTTCAGGGAGTGGGGAGAAATAGGAAAACGCGTGAGCAGAAGTCCCAGCATGTTAGAAGGTGCTAACGGCAAGAACTCAGACTGGAATGTGGAGGAAGAGGGTATTTTAAGTAAATATGTTTACATGGTTTATACATATGTAAACCTCCCTGAGAAGGAAAGTTGGCCTCCCTGAGAAGGGAAGTGACATATGAAGGAAGAAGTGAAGGAGGGAAGGGAACAAGATGCCACCACTTCCCATGTGTAGTTTTTTGCTGCAAAGGTCTTAGAGCTCCAATTCCAGGAGAAAAATAATGTGTTCTCTCTGCCAACAGGAAAGGAAGCAGAATGAAAGAATAGACGCTCAGGACAACAGAAATTATGCGACGTACAACTGTCCCTGACGGACACTTGAAAACCAGCTCCAGGGGCACAGCGACCGCCCAGGACCCCCGCCCCTCTCTGGGCTGTCAGGCTAATGCTGCCGCCTCCTCCGGACCCGCCCCGCCCTAGGGGGCGTTTGCTCGGTGAGTAAAGTTCAAACCCCGCTGAAGCAGCCCTGGCAGGCGCTTGGAACAGGAAAGTAGCTGTGCGGCCCCAGAGAAACCGGAGAGCGAGCTCCGGAAATCAGGCGGCGGGCAGAAGCCACCGGGCTGGGCCCCGGGATAGGGAAGGCTGAGCTCGCGGGGCGCAGGGCGGCCCCTGGGCTCCGGCACCTGCCAGGCGCTCTGAGCCCTCGTGGCCAGAGCCGGCCCGGCCTTCTCCTTGGGCACGCAACTTTTTCCTGAAAAGATCAAACTCCTGGGGCCCAGGGCGGCCGAACAGGGAGCCCCTTTCCGGCCGGAGCCCTCCGGATTTAGAGATGGCGGATTAAGTGCGCGTTGGTTCCAGGCCTCCCGAAAACCCTCTCAGGGATGCTATTTTGCTTGGGCCCGGGTCTCTCCCGCGCCGAGTTGCACAACAAACCATTTAAACATTTCAGCACAAAACCCGATCCATTGTGGGGCCGCACATTAAAAAGTGTTATTCGCTTTGAAGTTTTTGTCTAATGGCTCTAAACTGAAAGAAAATGTTTTCCTATTACTTAATTCAATCATAGCGAAGAGACTTGGTAAAAAGCCCACGGATTTTGCCCCAAAGTGTGACAGAGTTCTCTTTGTGTTTGCTTATCCTCCGCTGTCACACACTTTAATTCGCCTCTCTTTATCTGGCATTCAAAACTTTCTTCAATGACATTCAATAAGGTCCAGAGGCTGGAGGGAGAGAGAGAGGGGGGAAAAACTGGTTATTTTTCCCCCTTCGATATTCTTTCCCAGTAGCTTTGGCCTTGTCGCATTCAGGGACTCTTAACCCCTTCCTCCCCGGGCGCGCCGAGCTGCTCCCAAAAGAGCTCCGCACTGGCCCCTCGCGGGCTCCCGGCTCCCGGGCACTGGCAGCCCTTTCCACCCGGTGCGTCCCGCCTGCACCCGGGCCCCTCCAACCCGCCTCTGCCCAGCGGGGAGCCCCTCTCCAGACCCAGGTCCCCGCTCTCCTCTCACTCTCAGCCGCCCAGCCCAGCCCGGATTTCCCAGAGAGCAATTATGACAGAAAGTAGGCTTTGGCGATGCGTTCTGGCTGGTTTGCAGACGCTGCCTTAGAGTGGGGGCGTCTTGGCCCCGACTATGGCGCGAGGGGCATCTTTGCCCTCCACCCCATGCCAAGGATCAAGGATTCTTTGAGCCCTTACTCCTGCTAAGGGACTTGCCCTCCATGCAAATGTTTTGCTCTCATAAATTCTTGTTGCTTATTAATCAGTTATAATTTTGCGGTTGTTATGGCAAAGCTGTCATCAATGATGAAAACTCATGCCCCGCGTTTAGGCACCCTTATTTCCGACCGCCCTTCCGGAAAGCTTCCCCCTCCATTTCTCACAATTCCATTCAGAACTTGAGCAGGTGAGTGCAGCGATTCGGTTCCAATAAAAAAACGAAAGTACTCGTCTCCGTTCGAAGTCCCGAGGAGCAGTACATTCCAAATATTTATGCTAATTTCCCATTGTATGGAAAAAGCTTCTGGGTGAAACTGCCTTGAGCCCCAGGACGATTTAAAAAGCTGAAGCTGTGTACACAGCGCCGGGCGTTTGAAGTTGTTTAACCATTGTGTGACCAGAAAGAAGAGAGTGACGCCGCAGGAGGAAGGAGCAGGGGCTTGGAGAGCGGAGTCGGGTCAGGGTGACTGAAGGCAGCCGCAACTGAGAACTCAATCGCGCTTCACGCGGCTCCTAACCGAGAAGGCAGTGGTTTCCGAGCGCGCGGGCGCGTCTACCCCAGTGTGCGCGAGTTCTCGCCCGGCGCACACGGACAGAGACCTCACACCGCCACGTTCGCTGCAGGGCGAGATCTCAGTCTGCACGGTCTAGGCTTTCGGTCCCCATGCTCTCTCTGTGCGCGACTCGCAGCTATTTTCTTCCTGTTCACATCTACGGCCTTGTCGTTTGAAGGAAAGGCTGGAGGGCCAGCATGCACCTAACAAAGCCGGAGTGAGCGAGCAGCATCCACTTAAGACCATTTGGGAAACTCAGAGAAAATAGGGACAACCACGGGGCTAGGGCTGGGTGAGGACTGGTGAGCCCTTCTTTCCTAGAAACGCTTCCTTTACGCAGGAACCAACCCAGGAAATGGGGGATTCCACAGGTGGAAATCGGAAGCCGGCTTCAGGGACGTCTGTGGGGGCCCCGCGCTGAGCTGGCAGGACGGAGTGGAGGCAGCACGCATTTTGGAAGCAGAGAGAATAGAGAGAAGGGAACCGGGACCAAGCGGGCAGCGAGAGAGGGGTGTACGTCCACGGGGATCTGTGGAGTAGAGGCAGCGGGGATCCGAAATCAGTAAGATAAACGGGCCGATCGCCAATGGAAAGCCAAGGGGGAGTGGGGAATAAAGAGAAAGAAAAGAATATTAAATCGCGGGAGAATGAGAAAATAAACCCGCAAAAAGGGAGAGGAGGGGGCCAGGGCGCCTGTTACGGCGTGGGTGGGGTTGACAAGAATAGAGTACATTATGCAGTTCATTTAGTTAACAAGTGAAATAATGAGGAAGCGTGCAGAGTGAATGCCAAGAGAAAAGGCACAAAAACCCTATTGAGAGGCCCCGGCCGCTCCTGGCGTAGCCCATCACATGGCAATAGTCCTATTTAAGCGGCGCCGCCGGCGCCTTTCAGCACCACTTGCGCTGGCCAGCACCCCGCG
>NW_006203897.1:584650-618201 GCF_000334495.1 Tupaia belangeri chinensis
GCTCTTCCCTTACGCGGTGCCCCCGCCGCACGCGCTGCACGGTCTTTCTCCTGGCGCCTGCCACGCGCGCAAGGCTGGACTGTTGTGCGTGTGCCCGCTCTGCGTCACCGCCTCGCAGCTGCACGGGCCCCCCGGGCCGCCCGCGCTGCCCCTGCTCAAAGCGTCCTTCCCGCCCTTCGGCTCGCAGTACTGCCACGCGCCCCTGGGTCGCCAGCACTCGGCCATGTCGCCCGGAGTCGCTCACGGCCCGGCCGCCGCTGCCGCCGCCGCGCTCTACCAGACCTCCTACCCGCTGCCAGACCCCAGGCAGTTCCACTGCATTTCCGTAGGTAAGCGGGGCTGGGGCAAGGGCGCAGAGGGACAGCGCAGAGGCGGTCCGAGGCCGGTTGGTGAGCCTGGGGTGGGGCACAAGGGACCCTGGGCGTGCTGGACTGGAGTATGGAGGTTGGTAAGGGTCGTGTTGGGCACTGAGGGGGGCACTCAGGGTGGTGTGAAGATCAATGGCCTGGATAGGACGCCGGGAGGGGGTCGGGAAGGAAAGAAGATCCAGGATCTGGAGGGGGCGTCCAACGGAAAGTAAAGACCGGGTCAGGGGTGTCAGGGCCGCCTGCCTCTGGAAGAATCGGGATCGCTCGCTACATCGAGCAGGTGCCCTCGGTCACGCCGCTGCGTGTTTGGGGAAAGGGGGTGGGCGAGAGACCAAGGTCCCGGGATTCGAGCGGCCGCCCTAGCAGGGTATTGGGCCCACAAGGGTTTGACCCTTCTCCCTCTGCACTGTCACTCTTCCAGACAACGGCTCGAACCAGCTGCCCAGCAGCAAGAGGATGCGCACGGCGTTCACCAGCACGCAGCTGCTGGAGCTGGAGCGCGAGTTCGCTTCCAACATGTACCTGTCTCGCCTGCGCCGCATCGAGATCGCGACCTACTTGAATCTGTCCGAAAAGCAGGTGAAGATCTGGTTCCAGAACCGCCGCGTGAAGCACAAGAAGGAGGGCAAGGGTAGCAGCCACCGCGGCGGCGGCGGGGGTGCCAGTGCCGGCGGGGGCGCCCCGCAAGGCTGCAAGTGCGCGTCGCTCTCCTCGGCCAAGTGCTCCGAGGATGACGACGAATTGCCCATGTCTCCGTCCTCGTCAGGGAAGGACGACCGGGATCTCACGGTCACTCCCTAGGCACGCGCCTCCTTAGGTCGCCCACCCCAGAGCCACCCCGCTCCTCAAAGACTGGTCCTGCGACACTGCGCTGGCCCCTAGGCACCCGCTGCCAAACGACTGCCTCGCGAGGATTTGGCACTGCTCTGGGGGCCCTTGGCAGGGCTGAGAACTTGGCTGAGACCTGGCCCTGGTATCCCTGCCCAAGGGCTCGCGAGTGTCCAAAGGGAACTCCAAGCCGTGAACCCTGCAAGCGCTCCAGCTCCTCCGTGTGGCCCCGCTGCCCGGCGTAGGCAACCCGGCCCGCGCGGCGCCCTGCTGGCCGCAGCCACTTCCTCGCCCGCCCTCTCTGGGCTTCCTCCACTCTCCGTTTTTGGTCAAACTCGTCCGCCCGTGCCCGTTCGCTTCTCGTCTCCTTTTTGCGTCTTTCTCTCCCCGTTTGCTCCTTTCCCGTGGTCGTTTCTCTCCGCCCTCCCGCCTGCGCACACTTAGGAACGTGGTTTCTCCCTTCCCCGGACTCGCCTCCTCCTCAGGGAGCCTCCTCCCTTATCAGCCTTGTCCGCAGTCCCCGCACCCCTCTCCCGGGAGAGAAATACCTTCCGGGGTGTCCCTGTCCAGGAAACGGATTCACTCTGTTTCTGACACGCTCTGCGTTCCTCTAAACTTAGGCCGCGGCTCTCGGTCTCTGCCACCCCCCTCGTCCCCTTCCCGGAGCGGCCCCGACCTAGCCTAGCTGTGTAATTGTACGGTCTCTAAATACCAGAAGATATTTATTTATTTATTTATGTACAAAATTTTAAATAAACTTTTTTTTTTCTTAGAAATGCCCGTGGCTCTAGGCCCCGAAGCTTCTGCTCTAGACTGGACGGGAGCCGACCTGGGTGGAGTCTCCCTCCTGGGGCTGGTTGGGAAGCGGGTGCATCCCCAGCGGGAGGCTCACCTGAGGCTGGGCCAGCCCTGCCCGGCGTTGGCAGCCCGCGGCGACCCCAGTTCTGGGCCGGCCGGTGCGCTCCGCGGGCGTGGGGCTCGGGGGCGCACGCGTGCCTTGGAGCGCAGAGAGCAGAGCGGGGAGCGGAGGACTGAGCTCTGCCGGGACCCGCCTAGTCTGGGGTCCTAACTCCTGAGGCGTTCCCCCCCAGCCTGGGATCTACCCCCACCCACTCCAGCTCTCGCGGTTTTGCAGTCCTGGCGGCCATCCCCAAGCGCAGAAGCCACTTTTCTGCGAGCGAGAGAAATTCATCCTTGGCCGAGGTCAGATTGATAAACCTTAGGGACAAATTCCCAGTCTGCGGGACGCGGCGGCCTCCTCTCGCAAAGGCCCCTTCGCTTTCCGTGGAGACCAACGCCTTTAGCGGAGTCTCTAGTAGCCCACGTTCCCAAGTAGAATTCGAGGACGCGGAGCGATGTCCCCCCAGGCAGTCCCGGCGAGATCTGAACCTCACGTCCCTGGATTCTCGCTGTGATCCCACAGCCCCCTCGGCGTAGAACCCACAGTGCCTTCCTTGGGGACATGTGCAGGAGTTCTAATGCGCTATGATGGGTAAAGGGGAGAAGGCAGCCCCTGAAGTTCTGCTAAGGCTGAGCACTCAGCCAGCCAAGGGGGAGCGTTCTGAGCTCAGGGAAGCAGACCCCAGAAACAGCGGTCTGGGTTCTCCGTGCCTTTTTCCGACTCCCACTGTGAGCGCAGGGGGGGGGGGTGTGGGTGGACCTGGACCTGCCCTACTCCTTTTCTTGTGAGAAATCCGCTCTTTCTGCCCAACACACCTTGGGGAGCGCCAGACTCCCTGCATCTGGGCAAAGTGAACTAACGCGTCCCTTTCTGCGGGAAAAACGCTCCAATTAGGGTCGTTCAACGTTTGTGGGGCTCATTTTTCAAATCTTCCACCTTGTCCTTCCAATCAAGCTGAGTTTGCGGTTGCTGGGGTTAAGGCTGGGGGTTCTCTTCAGTTCCCCTGGAACATGGGCTGGAGTGCTCTCGCTCCCCAGGAAGAAGCCGTTTCTAGTTCTCGCTGAAGCAAAGCGCCAGAGAGCAATGAAAATCGGGTTGGCCAGCCCCTCAGCACCCTCCCATCTCCTCAGTCTAAACCTTATTCTCACTGAGGACCAGTTCCCCTCCTTCCCAGGAGGGGGCATTGTGCCGATCTAACCGAGGCCAAGGTGTTTCAGGGCATGGGGGGGGGGTAGAAATTCAGCTTGGGGTTTCCTCTCAGTGAGGGTTCGATTCGGGTGCCCTCTGACCTGTGCCTGGCGGTGGCTCCGCTCTAGGGCCCTTCAGCGAGTGTGGCTGGGCATCCTCCCACTCGAGCACAGTCTGCCTTTGGCTGGCAGCAGGGCCTCAAGCAGACAGATTCCGGAGCCGGATCCTTCCCTGAATTAGGGGTTGCCGCTATGTGCACCTGGGGAGGCTCTAGCCAGTTCTATTGACAGGCACCTCTATCAGAAGTCAGTTTGGTGAGTCCCAGAGAGCTGAGTTGCAGAGAAAAGGATTTGGAAATGGGGCTAGAAGAGACTGAAGAGGCTGAACCCCCCTTCCCACCCCACACCCCACACCATCTGGCTGCGCCCAAGTCCCTTCTCATCCTTCAGTTTTGCCACCCTGGGTGGGAGTGTGTCTTCCCAGCTCCTTGTACAAGTCGCAGATCCACAGCGGCACTCCAGTCCACCCGGGTCTCTCAGAAGTCTTCCTTTCAGCTTGCCAAGTCTTCCTTTCCCACTGCTCCCGGTAGACCAGGCTTTCTGCTTTCTGGTGGGGTGTCTGACCAGCAGTGGGAGAAAAACATGGCTCCTGTGGCCGAGATGGCTGTCGCCAAGGCCATGGCAGGAGTGCAGAGTTAGGGAGCCCCTAGGTGACTGGGGTGCACTGGGCTCTTGGGATGCGGGCTGTGACAGGCGTTTGTGACAGGTCCTATGCTCTTCCATGCAAACACTTGTCACCCTGTGGCCTCTGACTGGAAAGTAGAAACAGTCTAGATTTTGCGGAGTGCTAACCAGAGGCTTCTGGGCCAAAGCTGCTCTGCCGCCTGAGTTGAGGTGAAAGGCCGGTGTGACTGCAGCCTGCAAGCTGGATCTCTTCATCAGAGGAGACAAAATCCAGCCTTTGAGTCACCATGTTCGGAGCTGGAACTTGGGAATCTGCAAGGCACTTATGGTTATCAGGATAAAATTGCCTGGAAAGGACCATTTCACACAGTGAATCCACGTACATCCCTAAGTTTGTTTCAGGGACCATGTCTTCCTTTTCCACGTGCAGTTTAGTGACTAGAAGCTTAGATCTAGTCACCTTGAATCCACAGGCCTGGCTCTGCAATTTCCAGTCACTACCTCACAGACTGAGTAATCTTGGGCAAGTCACTGGCCTTTCCTAAGTCACTGACCCTTGGTAAACCTCATTTTCTTCATCTATAAATGGAAATTATGTTAATAGTTCCTTTGCAGAGTTGCTTTGCCAAATTGGAGGGTAGAATTCACATAAAATGCTAAGCACAACACCTGCCAAGTTTCAATCAATTTTCCCCAATACTGTAGTCGTTGCTGTTGTAGTTCTTTGTAGGCCTATAGCTGTGCTTGGGACATGGTCCATCCTGAACTATTGACTGATTGCCAAAAGGTGACCACTCACCCACAGTCAAATCTGAACCTAGGTTGAGGGTCTGGAGAACACCCACAAGGGCAAACATTTCCGAAAATCCTGGAGTTAGGTCACCAGAGAATAAGGAATGCTCTCCTCCGTGAGAATAAGGAATACTCTCGTCCATCCATCTGTCCGTCCATCCATCTGTCTGTCAAGTCAAGTGCTGCCCAGGGAGTCACTGAAGTCCAAACTGCAGTCCGAGAGGTCCTCAGTTTGGGGAGGGTGCTCTCTTCTCTGGACTCTCCTGTGGGCTGCTGCTTTGTTGTGGGAGCTGATCTGTGTGCTGTGTACTGTTGAGCAGCATCCCTGACCTCTACTCACTAGATGCCAGGGCCAACCTCCTTCTCCCAGCTGTGACAACCAAATGTCCCCAGACATTGCCGAAGTACTCTGGGGAGAAAATCTTTTCAGGCTGAAAACTTATTTCAGACCCGGGAGGAAGTGCCCGCCATCGTAAGCTGGGGAGGCATGTGGAATCCATTTACGGCAGTAATGGTTAAGGAAGGTGTGGCATTAGAGTCCTGTACAGTGAGGGCGCCACTGGTCAGAGTGGGCACAGCCTGGAGCATGGCAGGGCTCACTCAGCGGAGCCATGCATGGGGAAGTCCAGCTGGCTGGGCTCGACCTGCTGCACCCCAGAGGGTGGGCGGCCGGACCACCTCCCTGTGCTCACTGTTCACAGACAGGCGCCAAAAAGAAGCAGATGTCTGTCTCCTTGATTCCACAATGGTGTGAATTCAAGAGCAGCTCCGTTATGGATTGAACTGAGCCCCTCTGCTCCAAATGTATATGTTGAAGTTCTAATACCCCAGTACATCAGAGAAGAGGTTTTGTTTTGTTTTGTTTTGTTTGTTTGTTTCTGTTTTCTCCAGCCCCAGCAGAGGGCATGTGCCCTCTGAGAAATAGAGAAATAAAGGGGGAAAGTACCCCACACACACACACACACTGGGGCGTGGTCACATCAAATCCCTTCTCCTCTGTCTTTCTACCCTGTCAGGGTTTGAGGCATGCACGCACACATACCTGGCATGTTTCTTAAGCCATCAAGGCTGAGACTTGAACTGTGTGTTTGGCCATGTGGGATCAGACTTCTATAAGCACCAGGCCATGAGGCAGGCCCAAGATAGGGTCTTTAAAGAGAAAATTAAGGTAAAATGAGGTCATATGGGTGGGTCTTAATTCAATATGACTGGCATCTTATAAGAAGATTAGGACAGAGACACGCATGGAAAAGACCATTTGAAGACACAGGGACAAGGTGGCCATTTGCAAATCAAACAGAGAAACCACAGAAGGAACCAAATCTGTCAACATCTTGACCTTGGACTTGCAGCCTCCAGAACTGTGAAGACAATACCTATCACTGAAGCCCCCTGGTCTGTGTACTTTTTTACGGCAGCCAGAGCAAATGAATACAAATTCAGCTCTGGGGAAGAAGTCTCCAGGCCCCAGCATGATAATGTGCAAATGTAGAGGGTTGTAGAGGATAAAGCCTGAGCTGGTTGTCAAGAACCTGACATCCAGGAAATAGCAGGTGGTGTAATGGTTAAGTAACTGGACTCCCATATCGTCAACCATGGTTCCAGCCCTGGACAAGCAGCTTAAAACTCACGCCGGGGGTTGGAGGGCAGGCAGGTGGCATGGTGGTTAAGGGCGCTGGATTCCCACATGGCCAACCACCATTTGAGTCCCGGACCTGGCAGCTTGCTTTCTCACTTTCCCTCTCTCTCACACACACTCTGTCCCTCTCTGGTCAAATTTAAATAAATAAAGTCAAATAAAATAATTCTAAAAAAAGTTTTAAAAACATGCTGGGTGGATGGGTGTGCATGCTCAAAATCCTGAGAGGAGAATGGAGGCGAAGGGATTGTATTGTAGCCATCTCCCCAGGGGGGTGATTTGTCAGTTTCTGTCTCTCTGTCTTTCTGATGAGTATGTGTGCCCTATAGCAAAAATCTCTCCAAAATTAATGAATTAATTAAAAGAATCTGACCTCCAGCCCCAGTCATGCACTTACTAGTTTGGTAACTTCGGACGAATCACATGATCTGCCTGGATCTCAGCTTCCTCTTTAAAGTAAGGGGATGTCAGAGACGTGAGTTCTTTTTTCTTTTCTTCTTTTTTTCCTGACTGTCTTGCATTTGCTTTCCTCCTGGTGATAGCACCCAGATTTTGTTTTATCAACTGTAAATTAAGATCGGCTCTGGAAACCAGCTGGCATCCACCAAGGAAGACATTCGCACACTCAGGGAGTTCTGCATGGACAGGGTTCCACTTTCCACAGCAAAGTCCAGTGGAGGGTTCGTTCAGTGTCCCAGCAGTAACTCGCAGCTCGAATGACGCTGGACCCACATGGAAGATTTCAGATCTGAGCCCCTGGCTAACTTGTGTACTCCGGGTGCACACACCTGTGATCCTGGTTGGCTAAGGCAGCTGGGGTGGGAATGGAGATCGTGGCGTGGGCCTCTATTAAGAGTGCTTGCTTGTCCCTCTTTCTGCCTCTCACTCATGAAAGAAATTAACTTTTTTTTTTTTTTAATCCGGTTGAGACTTGATATTTACTGCTCACCTCCCTGGAAGCTCAGGTCTGGGCACAGGACTTAGGCCCAGGTAACTTGGACGTTATGCTCGGAAGTCTGAATCTAAAGGGGAGTAACACAGAGATAAACGTCAGCAGGAGATGATTTCCTGTGGCCACGCAGTTCAGAGTTTCTGCGTGATGCAAACAACCTAGGGCAGTGGTGGGACCCCCAAAGGCGGTCTCTAATTGGACTCCCATATGTCCTCCCTCCCTTTTTAACCTGGTTTCCAGGCTCTTTTTTTTTTTTTTTATCAGTTTTCCCATCGATTCTGTGAACAGAATGGCCTTCTCTTCAAAACATTTTCTGCTTAAGTAGCCAAAATTTATTTTCTGTTGCCTGCAACTGTAAACTCAAGTAATGCAGCAATCCACATCATATTTGAGCTGTTTAGAACCTGCACAGAATTATAAATGGATCTGGGAGAAGTGTGAGGGTTGTACTTCCAGAAACTATCATCACTTCTGACTGGGTGATCAGTGTGATTTACGTAGAACTCCTTGGACTAGGGCTCCTTATAGCAAACTATTAATTAATTAATTAATTAATTAATTAATTAAAAGTCAGAGTGTCTTAGGGGTGCTCAGTAATTCTTCTAATCACAACTTTTTTTTTTTTTTTTTTTAAGGTTTTTGCCATAGGGTATGTGCATTCGCAGGAGAGAGTCAGGGAGAGACAGTGAGAGGGAAAGTGAGAAATCACTTCCCAAGGGGGAAGGCCATGATGCAATCCTTTCTCCCCCATTTTCCGCCTGGGATTTTGCGCATACGTGCACACGTGTCCAACGTGATTTTCAGGCCACTGGGTCCTGGACTTCAAATGTATGTGGGAGTCTAGCACCTTAACGGCCCATAACCTTTGTGGATTTTATTATTATTATTATTCTTTGGAGCAGTTTTTGCTATAGGGCACATGCGCTCGCCAGAAAGACAGCGAGAGACAGAGAGACAGAAAGTGAGAAATCACCCCCTCCCCCCCCCCAGGGAGGATAGCCACACCACAATCCCTTCTCCTCCATTCTCCTCTCGGGATCTTGAGCACATAATGCACACGTGCCCGGCATGAGTTTAAGCCACCGGGTCCAGGACTCAAACCACGGTTGACTACATGGGAAGTCCAGTGACATAGCCATTACTCCAACTACTGGTCCCTATTATTATTTTTTATAGTGTTTTTGTACTCACTAGAGAGAGAGTGAGAGGGAAAGTGAGAAATAACACCCTGCAGGGAATAGTCACACCACAATGCCTTCTCCTTCATTCTTTTCTCAGAATTTTAAGCATGCACGCATGCATGCATGCCTGGAGTGACTTTTTCTGGCTGCAGGTCTAGGACCCAAACTGCAGTTGGCCATGTGTATGGCCACACGCTGCAATCCCTTCTCTTCCTGGGATCTTGGACATGCATGCACATGTGGATCCAAGACTCAAACCACAGTGGGCCATGTGGGAATCCAGCAATGTTACCGCTAGCCCATCTGCTGCCCGTCCCCAACCTTTTCTGCTGTGTCAGAAGCTACACTAAAGTAAAAGGTGTCTTTGACTCACAGAACCAATTAGACTCAGGCATGGACTTGACTCCTGTGTTTACATCTCTGTGTGCGGGCCTCATTCTCTAGTGCTGTGGGCAGGCTTTCTCCTTGCAGGGTGGCAGTGTAGGAGGTAAAGAGATGGGAAAGGGGGGAGATGGCAGCAGCAGGTCCAAGCTTATAGGAACCCAGCTAAATGGACCCAACAGACACTCTCTCCCCCAAAGTCCTATTGGGACAGCAAGTGGCTCGTGACAGCAGCCCAAGTGGTGGCACTCAAGGGGTGCCGCTCTGAGCAGTTTGGCTCTGCCCAGCTTCCATATTAATCCTGAGACTGTGGATGCTCTAGTGGACCTTCACCTGGAGGCTCCACTGGAACACAGGAAGTGGGGTTTGGGGTTGCTGGAAGGAAATACGGATGCCGAGCAGACAAAACTATACAAGTGCACTCTGGGTACCAATTTCTGCCTCACATCATAGTGCAGAGGTTCCATTGTGAATCAAGGACTTGGACTTCCCTGTAGGGGTGAGGGTTGAGAGGTCAAAGCTATTTGCATAATGATCCTGAGTTGTTACAAACTTCTTCACTATGTTGACATTGGCAGCCAGCACAAAAGCAGCTGAAGGCAAAAACTGCTGGTGCCATAGACAAACCGTGGCTGTGACAATGACCTGTACAAGTGGCCATTGTATTTTTTTAGAATTATTTATTTAATTTTGTTTATCATTATTATTTTTATTATTATTATTATTTTTTAGTTTTGCTACAGGCTCAGATGCTCACCAGAGAGAGACAGAGAGAAAGAGAGAAAACAAGCCGCCAGGTCCAGAACTTGAACCATGGTTGGCCATGTGGGAGTCCAGTGCCTTAATCACCTTCCACCTGCTGGCTCTGGCCACTGTATTCTTAACCACCACACATCCAGGGTGAAAAAGAAATCCAGTTTCACTAAGAATGTTCCTGATAGTGGCTAGCAGTTTTCATGGTAGTTAAGGAGATAGCTTTCCACATGGTTGCCTCGGTTCAAGTCCCAGACCCTGACTGCTTATAAATTACACTGAGCATGTGTCACTACTACCATGAACTCCCAAGAGGAGAATGGAGAAGGGATTGTGGCATGGCCATCCTCCCGGGGGGCGGGGGGGTGATTTCTCACTTTCCCCCTCTCTTTCTTTCTCTGACAAGCGCATCCATCCCATAAGCAAAACTTTAAAAAAAATAATGTTCTTTGTTTTAATTAGAGATTTTTGCCTTAGGGCATGTGTGCTCACCAGAGAGAGGGACAGAGACAGTGAGAAGAAAACTGAGAAATAACCCCTCAGGGGAGAAGACCACCCCGCAATCCCTTTTACCCCATTCTCCTCTCAAGATCTTGAGCACGCGCACATACATGCCTGGTGTGATTTTCAAACTACCAAGTCTAGGATTTGAACCATGGTCAGTTATTTGGGAGTCCAGTGATGTAACCGCTACACCATCTGCCGGCCCCAAGAATGTTCTTGATAAAGTGGTGAACATAATAATTTCATTGAAGTTCAACTTTGAAGACATGGTTTTTTAATATCCTATGTAATAAAATGGTAAGTTTTTACTGCTGCAAACCAAAGCATACTAAACAATAGTTGTCTCCAGAAAAAATACGTGATTGTTTGAGGGGCAAGCTGAACTAGTTGTTTTATTCAAGAGAAAACCATTTTACTTGAAAGAAGAACTGACAGACATACTGGTTATGCAAACGTGGGTATTTGGCAGACATTTTCTGGAACACAAATAAAGTGACCCTGTTATTTTAAGAAAGACAATGGACAGTATTTCTTGTCAATAATTAAATTTGAAGTTTCAGTAAAAAATTGTAATTCTGTAGAACGTTGTGTCCATCGCTGTAAAGCCGACAACTTCTCAATACTTGAAGACTTGTCTGATGAGATTGATGGTGACATTAACAAATATCAATAATCTTTATATTATACAATGACTTGTACCAACGTATGGGTGATCATTATTAACTCAGCAAACCAATATTTCCACATGACCAAGGTATGATGCTAGTTATGCACAGGGAAATGATACATTCAAACTGCAAGGTAAGATGGGACCAGCAGGTGGCGTGGTGGCTAAATCACTGGACTCCCTCAGGGTCAATCATGGTTCAAGTATGGACTCAGAGGCTTGAAAATCACACCAAGCATATGTGTGCTGGGCTGGCGATGCTTGAGAGTCAAAAGGAGCAAGACTGAAAAGCACATGATGGGCTGTTGTAGCGTATTTGTAATACCAGCAGCCGGCACTAGCAGGCACATATTAAGCCTCTCGATCCTCGTAATCGCCCTGAAGACAGGAGTTATTATTATCCCCATTCCACTGGTAAAGAAACGAAGGCACAGGGGAATTAAATGACTCTCAAAGTTCACCACGCTAGCACACAGAGACACTGCAATTCTAATCCAGGAGACTAACTCCAGGGCCCAAGGTTTTTTTGGTTTGTTTTATGCACTTATTTAATTTTTTTATTATTTGTCATTATTTTTTAAACATTCAATCGCTATACACCATTTGGCTTGTAAAGAGAATTTACCCAATGTGAAACACACCTCCCACCAGTCCAGTTTAGAATACTATACACGTTATCATCAACAGGTAATAAACCATTTCCGCGTTCCAGGGCCCAAGTTTCTAAGTCATTTAAAACACTGCCTCTTCCCTCAGAGTCAGCTTAAAAGGCAGTTATTTCTTGTCTACCCAGAGTAACAGTCTGGGTACCCATTTTATTTCCCTAATCAAGAGGTCTCAGACACCATGATCTTCTTCTCCACCAATCCCCCAATATCTAAGCTTAGTGGCCCCAGAAGAGATTTTAAAAATAGAACACTGGGGCCAGCAGGTGGCATGGTGGTTAATGTGCTGGACTCCCACATGGCTGACCACGCTTTGAGTCCCAGACTTGGTGGCTTGCTTTCTCACTGTCCTTCTCTCTCTCTCTGGTGAGTACATGTGGCTGTAGCAAACTAAAAAATCACAATAACTAAAATAAAATAAATAATTCTTTTTAAAACAAATAGAACACTGAGTCATTTTCAAAGTTGCATTTAACACAAACATCTAGCTATTTCCTATCTAATGCCTTCAAAGTTGGCTTTCTTAAAGGTCTTTTATATTGCTTCCCCTATGGACAAAAAAGGCCCCCCCAAAAATCTCATTTTGCAATATTCGACAGTCATCAAATCCCAGATAACTGTTCCTAAAACCTGGCAGGATTACCAATTCATATTGTGTGTGTGTGTGTGTGTGTGTTTCATGTTTTAGAATTGGAAAATCGCGGGGCAGGAAGTGTGCTTCTCTCACCGGTGCCCCCATGCCCAACGCCCCTGCAGTAATGTCATCATGGGTCATAGCACAGGGGAGGTCCAGCTGTAGGAGAGTCGCCCGGTTCAAGTCCCTCCGGGGCTCCTGGTCCAGTCCACTGCGCACACAGAGCTCTTTGTATTACTCTAAGGCCCATTACTCTATCCGTGGCCATATAATTTCTCTTCATAACCTAGGCCCCATACGAGCATAATATGACACATTGCTGAATAACTGAAATCCCATTTCCTTCAAGTATCTTTTAATTAAAATGTTAATTTGGACACGCATAAGTTATTTCAGCTCCACTTCAGCCCAGAAAGAAGGGTTTCAACTCTAAAAGGATTTCGGTATTCTTTCACCAATTTAAGGCATTTTGGGGATACGGTTGGTATGAAAGATGCTTCAGAAAATGAAGTCGTCACGTATTGTATGTGTAAATAACCCTTTCAGCTCACTGGCAGCACCCAAGTGCCTTAGGGCTAGAAAAGCATTCTGGGTATTGGCATGCAAATGAGCGTGTCAACAGCAGTTAGAGTGTACCTAGGGGTGGTAAACAAGCTGATTGTCATGGGAAATGTAGTCGGCTCTGCTCTGTTTGAAACTGTTTTGCAAATCCCTTGTTTGCTTAGGTTTCTGAAAGTTGAGTTTGTGAACTCAATAATAACAGCTTAATACCAAACTCCCAGTCACAGGGCTCCGGCTGCCTGGCACGGTGGTGCATGGCACAAAGGGCTGCACAAGCAGGCATGCCCAATTAGGCTGGGGCTGCACGGGTCGGAGCACAGGCAGAGGCTGAAGGAAGATGTCGGCCCCCATCAGAAAGTGGCCAGAGAATGCAGACCGTGTGTGACCTACTGTCGTGACTGCGGGTCTGCCCACTCTGCCGCTGGGCTGCCCCCTGCCTCTGCAGTGCCCTGTGCCTGACGTGCCCTGCCCCGCCCACCCCAACCTGGTGGGCTCCTACTCAGCCTCCTCTGGGAAGCCTTCCCCAACTTCCGGGAAGAGCTGGCCCTCTGTATTTCAGGCATCCTTCCCTCTCTATCGCACTTCCTCCTTCAACCCTAAAGGAGTCAGGTATCACTCTGTGCCTGTCTGTCTCCCAGGCTACATGGTGCTCCTCAGGGCAGGGGCCTGGGTCTTCCCCATCTCCGTGTCCCTGGGGCCTGGCACACGGTGGACACTCAGTGAGCATCCCATGAACTTAGATTCATGTTCTCCTTCTTACCTGGAGAAAGATGAATTCAATAAAAATACTGACATTGGGGCCAGCGGGTGGCATGGTGGTTAGGATGCTGGACTCCCACGTGGCCAACCATGGCTCAAGTCCCGGACCTGGCGGCTTGCTTTCTCACTTTCTCTCTTTCTGTCTCTCCCTAATGAACGCACATACCATGTCACGAATTAAAAAATAATAATAATGATAAATAAAACTAAATAAATACTTATTTAGAAAAAAACTGACATTTTTATAGAATACATCATTTTATTTTTCAGATTTTTTCTTGATTTATGATAGAGCACGTGTGCACACACAAGAGTGATAGAGAGAAGTACCTTCCACAGGGTCTGGTCGTGCTGCAATTCCCTTCCTCTGGGGCTCCAACCCATCGGATCCTGGGCTCCTGAGCATTTGCAGGGCATGTTGCAGGCCGACTTGGCTGGGGATTGGAACCACAGTTGCTATGTGAGATTTAGCTCAAGAGATGCCTATTACCCCTGCCACAGAGTCAGTCCTCTTTTTTTATTTTTTTTTGTTAATGTGCTGGACTCCCACATGGCTGACCACGCTTTGAGTCCCAGACTTGGTGGCTTGCTTTCTCACTGTCCTTCTCTCTCTCTCTGGTGAGTACATGTGGCTGTAGCAAACTAAAAAATCACAATAACTAAAATAAAATAAATAATTCTTTTTAAAACAAATAGAACACTGAGTCATTTTCAAAGTTGCATTTAACACAAACATCTAGCTATTTCCTATCTAATGCCTTCAAAGTTGGCTTTCTTAAAGGTCTTTTATATTGCTTCCCCTATGGACAAAAAAGGCCCCCCCAAAAATCTCATTTTGCAATATTCGACAGTCATCAAATCCCAGATAACTGTTCCTAAAACCTGGCAGGATTACCAATTCATATTGTGTGTGTGTGTGTGTGTGTGTTTCATGTTTTAGAATTGGAAAATCGCGGGGCAGGAAGTGTGCTTCTCTCACCGGTGCCCCCATGCCCAACGCCCCTGCAGTAATGTCATCATGGGTCATAGCACAGGGGAGGTCCAGCTGTAGGAGAGTCGCCCGGTTCAAGTCCCTCCGGGGCTCCTGGTCCAGTCCACTGCGCACACAGAGCTCTTTGTATTACTCTAAGGCCCATTACTCTATCCGTGGCCATATAATTTCTCTTCATAACCTAGGCCCCATACGAGCATAATATGACACATTGCTGAATAACTGAAATCCCATTTCCTTCAAGTATCTTTTAATTAAAATGTTAATTTGGACACGCATAAGTTATTTCAGCTCCACTTCAGCCCAGAAAGAAGGGTTTCAACTCTAAAAGGATTTCGGTATTCTTTCACCAATTTAAGGCATTTTGGGGATACGGTTGGTATGAAAGATGCTTCAGAAAATGAAGTCGTCACGTATTGTATGTGTAAATAACCCTTTCAGCTCACTGGCAGCACCCAAGTGCCTTAGGGCTAGAAAAGCATTCTGGGTATTGGCATGCAAATGAGCGTGTCAACAGCAGTTAGAGTGTACCTAGGGGTGGTAAACAAGCTGATTGTCATGGGAAATGTAGTCGGCTCTGCTCTGTTTGAAACTGTTTTGCAAATCCCTTGTTTGCTTAGGTTTCTGAAAGTTGAGTTTGTGAACTCAATAATAACAGCTTAATACCAAACTCCCAGTCACAGGGCTCCGGCTGCCTGGCACGGTGGTGCATGGCACAAAGGGCTGCACAAGCAGGCATGCCCAATTAGGCTGGGGCTGCACGGGTCGGAGCACAGGCAGAGGCTGAAGGAAGATGTCGGCCCCCATCAGAAAGTGGCCAGAGAATGCAGACCGTGTGTGACCTACTGTCGTGACTGCGGGTCTGCCCACGCTGCCGCTGGGCTGCCCCCTGCCTCTGCAGTGCCCTGTGCCTGACGTGCCCTGCCCCGCCCACCCCAACCTGGTGGGCTCCTACTCAGCCTCCTCTGGGAAGCCTTCCCCAACTTCCGGGAAGAGCTGGCCCTCTGTATTTCAGGCATCCTTCCCTCTCTATCGCACTTCCTCCTTCAACCCTAAAGGAGTCAGGTATCACTCTGTGCCTGTCTGTCTCCCAGGCTACATGGTGCTCCTCAGGGCAGGGGCCTGGGTCTTCCCCATCTCCGTGTCCCTGGGGCCTGGCACACGGTGGACACTCAGTGAGCATCCCATGAACTTAGATTCATGTTCTCCTTCTTACCTGGAGAAAGATGAATTCAATAAAAATACTGACATTGGGGCCAGCGGGTGGCATGGTGGTTAGGATGCTGGACTCCCACGTGGCCAACCATGGCTCAAGTCCCGGACCTGGCGGCTTGCTTTCTCACTTTCTCTCTTTCTTTCTCTTCCTAATTGGGTCTTCCCCATCTCCGTGTCCCTGGGGCCTGGCACACGGTGGACACTCAGTGAGCATCCCATGAACTTAGATTCATGTTCTCCTTCTTACCTGGAGAAAGATGAATTCAATAAAAATACTGACATTGGGGCCAGCGGGTGGCATGGTGGTTAGGATGCTGGACTCCCACGTGGCCAACCATGGCTCAAGTCCCGGACCTGGCGGCTTGCTTTCTCACTTTCTCTCTTTCTGTCTCTCCCTAATGAACGCACATACCATGTCACGAATTAAAAAATAATAATAATGATAAATAAAACTAAATAAATACTTATTTAGAAAAAAACTGACATTTTTATAGAATACATCATTTTATTTTTCAGATTTTTTCTTGATTTATGATAGAGCACGTGTGCACACACAAGAGTGATAGAGAGAAGTACCTTCCACAGGGTCTGGTCGTGCTGCAATTCCCTTCCTCTGGGGCTCCAACCCATCGGATCCTGGGCTCCTGAGCATTTGCAGGGCATGTTGCAGGCCGACTTGGCTGGGGATTGGAACCACAGTTGCTATGTGAGATTTAGCTCAAGAGATGCCTATTACCCCTGCCACAGAGTCAGTCCTCTTTTTTTATTTTTTTTTTGGGGGGGGTTTGTTATAGGGTGCACGTGCTTGCCAGAAAGACAGAGAGACAGAGAGACAGAAAGCAAGAAATCACCCCCAGGGGGAATGGCCATGCCACAATCCCTTCTCCTCCATTCTCCTCTCGGGATCTAGGGCATGCACATGCGCCCGGCGTGAGTTTAAGCTGGACTCGAACCATGGGTCGACTACATGGGAGTTCAGCGACATAGCCATTACGCTAACTGCTGGTCCCAAGCCAGCCTTCTTTTTTGAAGTTGTGAAAGAGGGATGAAGAGCCTGCTTTCCCCGGAGTCCTGCCTTGAGCGGGTTGGCCGCGCTGAGTGTTCCCTTACGGGCGCGCTGTCCAGCCCGTCCGTGTTTCTCTTCATGGTCGCTGCTTATCGACCTGCCTATGCAGCTCCTCCCCACTCCGGCCCGCCACTGGGCTTCCCTGTGTCCTCTCGCTCCCATTCACTGCCCACCCTCTACTGAAATGCATCCACTTCTCTTCCCAACTAATCCTGAGACTTTTGTCAAGTCAAGCTTCAAAAGTCCACTTCAGGGACCGGCAGGTGGCATGGCGCTGGACTCTCACATGTCAAATACCGTTCAAGTCCGGACCTGGTGGCTTGATTTCTCATTTTCCCTCTCTCTCTCTGTTCAAACTGGAAAATAATAATAATAGTAATAATAAATAAAGTTAAATAAGAAATAATTCTTTAAAAAAAATAAAATCCACTCCTTGGAAGAGCCCATTGTCTAGGGAAGCCAGCTCAGTAGACTCCTCCCATCAGCCATGCACCTGTTCCCTCTGCGGGAGGAGCAGTTGGAGCTGAATGAACAGAATGAAAGGGGGACTGGGCTGCCGAAGCCTGCCTGTCAGTTCCTGAGGAGCCAGGGAGGGGCGCCCAGGCAGGACTGGCGATAGAGGTTCCACCTGAGCTGGCGAGGGAGTGGGGACAGAAATGGATGACCACATGTAGAAGTTTGGTCATAGAGCTGAAAGTCCACTAAAAAATCATTTAGGTTTCAGGGCCAGCAGGGTGTGGTGGTTAAGGTGCTGGACTCCACATGGCTGACCATGAGTCAAGTCCTGGCTCTAGAGTTTTACTTTCTCACTTTCCCTTTCTCTCTCTCTCTGTCTGTCTCTCTCTGGTGAGTACATGTGCCCTGTTGCAAATTTTAAAATAATAATAAGGGCCAGTAAAAGGCATAGTGATTCAGGTGCTGGACTCCCATATGGCAAACCGTGGTTTGAGTCCCAGACTTAGAGGCCTGCTTTTCTACTTTCCCTTTGTCTCTCTCTACCTCTCTCTGGTCACATTAAACAAATGATGATGATAATAAATAAAAATAAAATAAAATAATTCTTAAAAATTGTTGTAAGAATTATGTTATTTAACTTTATTTATTTTATTATTATTATTTTTTAAATTTGACCGGAGAGGGGCAGAGTGAGAAAGAGACAGAGAAGGAAAGTAAGAAAGCAGGTTGCCAGGTCTGGGACTCAAATTACGATCAGCCACATGAGAGTCCAGGACACTTAACTACCACGCCACCTGCTACCGCCCCCCTCTAAATTTTTAATTAAAAAAAGATTCTTTTAAAGATAATAATAATTCAGGTTTTTAGGTCTGCCTTCAATTCTGTGTCTCTTCTTACAGTTTGGGCTCAAACCACAGTGCACTTCCATAAGCCACTGCTGTGAGCTGAATTCTGTCCCCTCAGTTAATTGCTTAAACCCCTGAGCCCAGTGCCTCAGAATGTGACGTATTTGGAGATAAGGCCTTTGAAGAGAGTTGAAGTTAAAATGAAGCCAGTAGAATGGGTCCTGATCCAGTTGGACTGGTCCTTATGAGAAGAGACTGAGATGTGAAGAAAAGACACCAGAGTCATGCACACACAGAGGAACGGCCACAGGAGGACGCCGTGAGAATAACACCCCTGCAAGCCACACAGAGCGGCCTTGGAAGAAACCATCTGCATCTCAACCTCAGACATCCAGCCTCCAGAACTGTAAATACCTGTTGTTTAATATCTAGTCTGTAGTGATTTTGGTTTTTAGATAGAGATTTTTTTACTATGGGGTGCATGTGCGCTTGCCAAAGAAATAGAAAGCGAGAAATCACCCCCCGGGGGCATGGCCACGTGCAATCCCTTCTCCTCTCCGGATTTTGGTCACACACACACACACACACACACACGTGCGCGCACCCAGTGTGTGTTTTAAGTCATCAGGTCCACGACTTGAACCACGGTTGACTATGTAGGAGTCCAGCGACGTGACATTATGCCATCTGCTGGTCCTGTCCGTGGTAATTTTTATTTCTATTTTTTATTCACGATAGAAATTGTATGTGTGTGCATCTTGGCATGTTTCGGATCTACTGGACCAGGGATCCTAAGCCACGGTGTGCCCTGTGGCTTCCAGCACTGCAGTGCAGTATGCTACCAACTGCGCTGCCAGGCCGGGCCCGGTCCAAGCGAACTAACACACCCATCGTGTGCTCAGATCTGCTCTTTGTGCAGAGACACCTCCTATGCATGAAAGCCACTCTTCTGTCAGATGTGGGAACTCGGCCCGGGCTGCCTCTGCATGAAGGATGGGACAAGCTTCCTCTCGGGGCTATGGCCATGCGGGCCCCAGGGCTCCTGGCGTGTCCAGGCTCTAGCAAGCAGAAGTGGGGTTGATGGTAACGCCCCGACATCTTCCCCGGCCAGCCCAGCCCACCCTGCCCCTCTGTCCCTGCTCGTACAGGCATGTGTTGGTTTTTACGCACGAGGTGTCTTCAAACTCCTCATGTGAAAACGCCTCCTTAATGAAAATGCATACTATGCGAAAACCAAGAATTTCCTTTTATCTACACCCAAATAAACTCATACTTTATTCCATTTTCCCATGAACTTTTTAACTTTCCCTCATGTATTCACTGAGCACCAACTAGCCTATGTTCCAGGCGAGGGTGAGCAAAACTATTCTGATTCATGAGGTTTACACTGGAGAAGTGGAAAGAGACTTCATTCAGCACAAACTAGAGGAAAAGAGACAGTCAGGAGGAGCAGAGAAGAGAAAGCAGACTACCAGAAACCAGGGACCTGGGAGCCTAAGAATGAAGAGGAGTGGGGCCAGGAGCCAGTAGGTGGTGTGTGGTTAAGGTGCTGGACTCCCACATGGTCGACCACAGTTCAAGTCCTCAATGTGGTGACTTGCTTTCTCTCTCTCTCCCCTCTCTTCCTCCTCTGTGTGTGTGTGTGTGTGTGTGTGTGTGTGTGTGTGTGCACGCGCACACGCGCACACATGCCCTACAGCAAATTAAATAATAATAATAATGATAAATTAAATAAATCATTTTCTTAAAAAAAAGGGGATGAGGAGGAGTTTAAAGAGAAGAAGACAAGGCGGGAAGGAAGTGATGGGAAGAGCAACCTGTCCCCAGGACCTGTGGTGAGAGGAGACAAGGCCTTCTCCTGGCACTGGAAGGAGGCCCAGGGACAGCAGCACGAAGAGCAGGGGTTGTGCAAAGAGCAGGGGTTGTTCGTGGAAAGGTAAGATCAGAAATGCAGGCAGGGGCTTAGCACTGATTCTGGCTGATAAGATCAAGAACAAATAGGACTTGGGTCAGCAGGTGGTGTGGCGATTAAGGCACTGGATTCCCGCACAACCAGCTGAGGTTCAAGTCTCAGACCTGGAGGCTTGAAAGTCACACTGGGCACATGTGCCTTGCTGTGGCTGCAGTGTAGAGAGCTGGCAGACGGGAGTAAGAGTGAGCAGAGGAGACCAGCTACGTGGCCCAGGCTTCAGCAGGCAACAAGCGGTTTGCTAGCACTCGTCAAAATAGGCTCACAGGTCCACACAGGGTTTGAGGACCAACTCTGAACGTCCCCATTCCCTGTCAAAGAAGTTTCCTCTTATTTGCCTGATGCAGAGCTACGATGATCCAAAAAAAAAAAAAAAAAAATTACTTAAAAAAATGCTTTCTGAAAAGATTTTTTCTTTTCTTTTTTTTGGAGAGGTTTTTGCTACAGGGCGCATGCACTTGTCAGAAAGACAGAGACGGAGAGATAGAAAACAAGAAATCACCCCCCGGGGGATGGCCACACCGCAATCCCTTCTCCTTCATTCTCCTCGGGATCTTGGGCATGCACATGCGCCCGGCGTGAGTTTAAGCCACTGGGTCCAGGACTCGAACCACAGTCGACTACATGGGAGTTCAGCAACATAGCCATTACGCTAACTGCTGGTCCCGAGATTATTTATTATTGAGAGAGAGAGAGACAGGCACTACCCCCGCCCCCCACAGATCTCATCATGCCACAGTCCACCACCCCTCACCCAGCCCTCCAGCCAGCCAGGATCATGGGCTCACACGGTGTGTTCAGGCCAGCCCCGGAGCAACCCTGGGGCTTCCCGTATGATTCTAGTATCATGCAGAGGTGCCACTTCCTGGGCCACCTTGGCTGGGCCAGAAGAACTATCCTTCCAAGTTAAAGCCCTGATGCCTGATAAAATGCAAATTGTTCAGCCCCACCCCCCAAAAGAAAGAGACCCCTCAAAACAAATAAGCACATGAATGAATAAGATAATGCATAGACACCTATGGCATGTGAAGGGAAGAAAGGAGATGGGTGTTTTAGAACGAATATGGTGTTACAAAGGAAGTGTTGCTTTTTGTTTTTAGTTTTGTTTGCTTTTGTTTTGCTATAGGGCACTAGTTTAATTGTTTCTGTTTTGTTATTGTGCGTGATGGAGAGAGGTAAAGATGGAGATGAGAGAAAGGGAAAGTGAGAATCCTCTCTCCAGGGGTGCTGGCCACACCACAGTCCCTTCTCCATTCTCCTCTTGGGGTTTTTGGCCTACATGTGTGATTTACACGTGGTTGGGTCTGGGACTGGAACCGTGGAGTCAGTCATGAGGGACCCAGCACCTTAACCACACGCCCCCTGCTGGCCCCAGAGGAGATATTTTGGGCAAAGTGGCCAAAGAAATTTTGTCTGAGGAGGAACATCCAACTGGAAACTTGAAGAACTTGGCAGAGGGACAGTCCATGCAGAGTCCAGCATGTGCAAAGGCCCTGGGGTAGGGAAGGAATTCAATGATGCAGCATAGGGAAAGCGGGCCAGTCTGACAAGAAGCAAGGGGCAAAGAGGGGCCCTAACCAGGGATGGAGTAGGAGGTAGAGGGCATACAAAAAGTCAGGGCATGGTAAGGAGTTTGGATTTCAGTTTAAGAATAAAACTATTAAAATATAAATTACTCATAGTTCTTGGGCCAGCAGGTGGCATGGTGGTCAAGGCACTGGACTCCCACATGGCCAACTGTGGTTCAGGTCCCCGAACTTGCTTGCTTTCTCACTTTCTCTCTCTTTTTCTCTCTCTGTCTCTCTCTGGTGAGTGTATGTGACCTATAGCAAATTTAAAAATAATAATAATGGCATCAGCAGGTGGTTAAGGTACTAGATTCCCTCATGGCCAACCATGGTTTGAGTCCTGGACCTGGTGACTTGCTTTCTCACTTTACCCCTCTCTCTCAGTATGCTGAGTGAACATGCCCTATAGCAATTAAAAAATAATAATGATAATAAACAAAATTTTAAAATAATAATAAAGAAAATTAAATAGTTTTTTTGGAGAGGTTTTTGCTATAGGGCAGGTGTACTCTCCAGAAAGACAGAGAGAGACAGAGAGAGAGAGAGACAGAGAGAAAGAAATCACCCCCCAAGGCGGATGGCCATGCTACAATCCCTTCTCCTTCATTCTCCTCTTGGGATCTTGGGCACGCACACACACACATGCTGGTGTGAGTTTAAGCCACCGGGTCTGGTACTTGAACTGTGGTCGACTACATGGGAGTCCAGCGACATAGCCATTACGCCAACTGCTGGCCCTGAAAATTACATAATTCTTTTTTAAAAAATTAAGTACAGTTCTTAACAGGGGAGAGAAACTATCTGATTTATGTTTTTAGAAGATGGCGTAAGGGCAGCAATTAGGCACTGTAGAAAGAAAGCTAGAGTCCACACGATGAACCAGGGCTCGGGTCCCAGCCCCACCAACCTGAGGAATCCTCCAGGCATGTACATGCATGCCCAGGACACTGACAAGATGGAAAACAGGAGGAAAATGAACTGTGGCATGACCAGGGCCCATTGTGAGGCGTTCTCTCTCTCTTCCTTGTGCGTGCACGTGCCTTCTTACAAAAAACCCAAAAATTGGCCATACCGCGGAGAGAACTGAGTATAGTGCAAACAGATTAGAAACAGGGAGGCCAGTCGGAGGTGGTGTCAGTGTTCCAGTGCAGAGGCTGTGGCCGCTCAGGCTAGGGTGGTAGCACTGAGGTATAGGGCGATTCAAGAGGTGCTTGGGGGCAGAGCCACAACTAGCAGACGGACCGGCTATGAGGAGGGGAGCAGAATTCTGGGTGCCCGTGTGTTTGACCTGAGTGGATGAGTAATGGTCCTATCACGTAGTGAGATGAGGAGGACTCAGAGAGAAGGTTGAGATAGGAAACGACCCAAGGATTCCGTTTTGGCTTGTTATGTTGAAGACGCCCATTAGACATCCCCATGGGGGGCTGAATAGACAGTTGATATAGGCACTCATTGTTTCATTAGCAGAAATGGAAGGAAATCAGAACAAAAAGGGAGAGGAGAGGCCCAGCTGCCATGGTACATGCTGCTAAGACACTGCTTCACAGTTTGATACCACATGGAGGCCAGGGTTCTAGTCCCTGTCCAACCCAAGGGTTAGGCCCAGAGCACAGGTCTGTTACCCCAGCAACCAGGCAGGCTGAGGCAGAAGGACCACAAGGCAAGACCCTCTCTAAATAAAGAGAGGACAGAGTCCCTAATGAGATGAAAGTGGCGAGAGCAGAAACCTTGGAGGTTCACAGGACAAGCTTCCTTCTGCCATAATTTCTGACTCAATTATATCCCTAAAACTATGTCTGAGCACTTATTACATGCCAGACACTCCCTGAGGTGCCAAGAACGCAGGTGAAAGCAGGAGAGGGACCTGCCCCCAGGCCGCTCATGTTCCAGGAAGAAGAGACAGTGCTGGGCGTGTAAATGGGCACACGCACTCCTAAGGGCACGCCTATGTATGAACGCGAGCAGAAAGGCCATGCAGAGTAACATGGAGAGGCGCTGGGGGTGTAGTGGTCTAAGCGGTATTCGAGGTAGACATGGAGGATGAGAAAGACACAGCTATGAGGAGTAAGCACAAATAGTACAGGCCCTTAAAGCGAGAAAGGAACCCAGTGCCCAAGAGGGACAGTTGACCAGTCTGACCCCAGACATCTGCACCAATGCAGGGGGGCACGGCTGCGGAGGTCCGGCTGCTTCAGAGTTTCAGCAGGGCAGTGACACACCAGTGTCGGGCTTTGGAGAGACTGCTCTGTCTGCAGAGAGGGAAACGGGTGGCCACAGGGATCCTGACTTGGGGCTGCCTCAGTGGCCCAAGGGTGTGACGTTTGGCCAGCACTGGCTGTGTCGGTGGCGAGAAGCATGGATTGGGGTGTGTTTGGGAGACCGGGTCAACTGATTGGCTGTGGAGAATGTGAGATATCAACTTGCGAGTCATCAGAAACCCAGTCCAGAAGTCCTGGACTGAATGAGATGGAAAATAAGAGAAGAGAGGAGAGGGGAGGGGAGGGAAGAAAAGAAGAGGAGAGGAGGGGAGGGGAGGGGAGGGGAGGGGAAGGGAGGGGAAAGGGGAGGAGAGAGGAGGGGGAGGGGATCCAACCCTGGACGAGGGGAGGGGAGGGAAAGGGAGGGGAAAGAGGAGGAGAGAGGAGGGGAAGAGGCTCAAACCCTGGTCAGCCATATGGGATCCGGTTTCCTTTGCACAGCACTTAACTGCTGCACTAGGGGGTCAGCTCAGGCATATTTTTTGAAAGTTATTTAGTACAGAGTGAGAGAGACACACACAGAGAGAACGAGACAGAGATACAGCAGCCCCAACAGGTCTTGATGCCACTATCCATCCCGAGCTTCGACCAGCCTAGGCCATGGGCACATGAGTGCCTGGTGTCCTCAGGGCGGTCTCCAGGTGTAAGCTGGCAACCTTCCCATGTGGGTCCACCTCACAGGACACTGTGTTTTGCCACTGTACCACCCTGGCTCCCATACATGGCACGCCATTTGTATATAACCTACACACATCTCCCTAAACACTTTTAATCACCTGGAGATGATTTACAATACTCAACATGACATAAACGCTGTGTAAATAGTTGGCATACTGTGTTGTTTAGGAAACGATGACAAGGAAAAAAGTCTACATATGTTCAGTATAGGCACAACTGATTTCTCTCCTCAAATATCGGTGACCTGCAGTTGGTCAAATCCACGGATGGGGAACACATGGATATGGAAGGCCACCTGTGTTTGAAAACATTCAGGGGCCCAGAGAAGAGGCTGGCCCTTTCAGGAAATGATGAACAGTTCAGCACGAGGGCGGGAAGGGAATGCCCCAATGCCCAGGGTGCAGTGGCTGGGGTATGGAGCGTGTGAAAAACCAAGGCCAGACAGAGAGGCATGAGTGCCATGCTAAGGAATGGGCACTGCCTGGGGTCAGCCAGAAGCCAGAGAGTGTGAGGTTGACAATGACATGGCCAGGCAGACTTGGAAAGCTCTCTCTATCTGAAAAACAAACTGCAAGGGGTCGAGCCATCTTGGTCTCCTCTTTTTGAGCCTCCATGTCAGGGCCGCTGGTGTCCCCCAGCCTTGTAGGCTGTCCCCTCTCCATGCCTTTCACGGGCCTTCACTGCTTCCTTCTCTTTCTGCTCCTGGACTATTCTCTTCCTTCCTTTAGACTCTCTTTAGTCTCTGGTTTTCAAGCCCTCACATGCTAAGGACTCCCAAAGTGAGAATCATTCTTTCATTCAGCACATCTCTGAAGGCCAACTCTGTCCCAGACATTGCTCTCAGTGCTCAGCTGTGACAGTGAATAAAGGAGGCAGAAGCCAGGCCAGCAGGTGGCATGGTGGTTAAGGCACTGGGCTCCCACATGGCCAATGGTGGTTTGAGTCCCAGACCTGGAAGCTTGCTTTCTTGCTTTCCATCTCTCTCTCTCTCTCGGCTGAACTGAAAAATAATACAATAATAATGAATAAAATTGAATGAATAATTTTTTTTTTTAAAGGAAGAGGGACCAGCAGGTGGCATGGTGGTTAAGGGCACTGGACTCCCAAATGGCCATCTGTGGTTTCAATCTCAGACCTAGCAGCTTACTTTCTCACTTTTCATCTCTTTGTCTCTCACTGTGTCCCTCTCTGGTCAAATTTAAATAAATAAATTTTTTTTTCAAATTTGTGAAGTGAGAAGTCTTGGAGAGAGAGAGACAGAAGCCCTACCCTCTTGGAAGCCATACCATGGGGTGGGGGTTGGGGTAGATGGACAGTAAGCAATAAATATAAAAATATAGAACTTATTTATTATAGGTGATGATGAATGGTATGGGGGAACTCACAGACATCTAAGGGAGAAAGGAAGTTGTGTGTGCGCTTGCGTGTGCACACGTGAGCATGTATGGTGTGTGCGTGTTGCGTATGGGGCGAAGTTCTGAACAAGGTGATCGAGGAGACCTCATTGAGAAGGTGGGATCTGAGGGAAGCAGGAGACTACCGTGGCTGGACAAGGAGACTAAGGAGGGGAGAAGAGAGGGGCCCATGGCCAGATAATGTGTGTGTGGGTCCCACCTTTCTCCTGGGAACCCTCAGTCTGGCTTCCAGTCTGAAGATGCAGCAATACCATCCATGCCCCAGCTGCTCTGGCCAGAAAGTGGAAGTCAGCCACTCCCTCAGCCCTCCTGACCAGGTCCATCACAACAACAGCCGCTTCAAGTCAGCCACTCCCTCAGCCCTCCTGACCAGGTCCATCACAGCAACAGCCACTTCCGCCTCCTAAAAATACTCTGAACTCATTTTTTGTTTTTGTCTTCATGGCCGCTGACCTCTCACCTGGGTTGTCAGCAGTCTCCTCACCAGCCTCTCAGCTTCCATTTATTCAGAAGCCAGTGTGATTTAGGATTTATGTACATGGGCCAACCCGCGGACTTGGTGGTGAAGGTGGCTGGATCCCACATGGCTGACGCACAGTTTGAGGCCTGGACCCAGTGGCTTGAAAAACACACTGGGTATGAGGGTACGTGTGCCCAAATCCTGAGAGGAGCATGGAAGAGGGTACATGTGCCCAAATCCTGAGAGGAGCATGGAAGAGAAGGGACCATAGAGTGGCCACCCGCCCTGGTGGGGTGCTTCCTCTCTCTCGCTTTCTCATGTGAGCTCATGTATCCTGTAGCAAATTTTGTATATATAAATACACACACACACACACACACACACACACACACACAGATTATGGTTTCCTTAAAACTCTTACCAGTATTCGTGGTAGATGGCTTCTGAGCCCCTTCCTGTGGCCTCCGATCTGCCTTATCCACTCTGACACAGACTCATCACTTCCATGTTCCCTCCTTCCCTCCCTTCATGCCTCCATTCTGGCCAGCTCTGGGAATGCCGCCCGTCATAGGCCTTCCAGAGCCACCGGCAATTGCCTACCTAAACAGCTCAGTCTCCCTTGTTCTTCGTTACGACATCGTGTTCTTCCTTGTCCTGTTTGTAGGGCTAGCTACTGCCTTCACTGCCACTACGCCACACCTGGTGGAGGTGGGCGGGTCTGCTGTGGACGCCGTGTACTACAGTGGCTAGGATGGCACCTGCAGTGAGAAGGAGCCCACCACGTTCATATGGAAGGGAATGAGCGAACCGGGAAGGATCTGCAATGTCCAGTTGCCAAGTGTGGTGGCCTGAGCTTGGAGATCAGAAATCTTGGAGGTCCATTGTGGAGGAAGAACATTAGGGCCTGCCCAGAAAACACTCTGAGGACTCGTCAGTATGAAAGGAGACCAGCCTGACCCCTCCTTGGGCATTCCCACATGATCCAGCTCCTTCCACCCTCCTCCTCCTGTCTGCTTCCTGCCTCCCAAGTATACCCAGCCCATCCTGTCTTCAAGAAAAGAGTCAGAGAACTTAGTTTATTGGAAAACACTTTCAAACTCATCTTGTCACACCTCCAGTCTCCCAAAACCTGGCCGTTCTCCACTGGAGATGCAGAAAGCCAGAGAGAGGAAGTGGTTTGGTCAAGGTCGCCCAATTGGAGGATGGAAGAGAGTGGCTGACATCTTGTTTCTTCACTTGTGATTCTGCACTGTGTCGCCTTTTTAGATTAAGATGGCTCTGCCCATGGCCCAAACCACCCACCCCAGGTCAGCCACAGAGCTCAGCAAACTTTCCAACTAATTGGGCCAGGGTGGACCCCTGCCACAATGCAGTAATTCCCCTTGCTATGGTTTGAATATGCCCTCCAAAATTCATAATTTAGCTGCGATGGGATTAAGAAAGTGAACACTTAATCATGCTATGGGATTGAAAGGTGGGGCCTTTGAGAGGAGAGACTATCAGGATTCAGGTTATCAGCATGAGGACCCCATCATTGACTCCTAGTGGGTTTATATGGACAGGGAATGAAACAGAGACACACTTGCTTTGCCCACTTGTTGTGTTACTCAACAGCAAGAAGATTCTCACCAGATGAGGCCCCTGGACCTTGAGCCTCCAGATCATGAGCTGAATAAACCACTGTTTTCTTTTTAATTTCCCAGACTCTGGCAATTTATGTTATTAGGAACAGAATAGACTCAGACATCCCTTATCTGCAATATTTTCCAAGATCCCCAGAAGATGCCTAAAATCACAAAGAGTACTGAGCCCCATGCTTGTTTCTGCTTCACCCTGTCCTTTGCTATCACTGTCCTGTGACTAACAGCCTCTGTCTCTCCAGAGAGTATGTGAGCTTCTGAGATCAGAGATCACCAGTGCTACCCACCCTTAACCCCTCTCTGGGGTGCAGAGCTGGCCGTGCATATTCCAAACACACCCACATTCCAGAGTGGTTATTATGTCAATAACTTGTTAAAATGCGACTTTACTGTAAGAAGCTTAATGCCATCAAACTGTATTTCCAGTTTCTTCAGACAAGAAGGTCATCAATGGGTAAAGGATCTCAAAGCAAATTAGAATGTGTCCTCTCAGTCTGATAAATGCAATCTCTCCATTTTCTTCTTAGAAAAATATTTTTAAAAATTAAAAATTAGACAAGTATGCCTTTTAAATGAGATGTGAAGTGAGAAGTCTTGGAGGTCCATTGTGGAGGAAGAACATTAGGGCCTATCCAGAAAACAAACACTTTGAGAACTCGTCAGTATGAAAGGAGACCAGCCTGAACCCTCCTTGGGCATTCCCACATGATCCAGCTCATCTTGGAGGAACATTGTGGAGGAAGAACATTAGGGCCTGCCCAGAAAACACTCTGAGGACTCGTCAGTATGAAAGGAGACCAGCCTGACCCCTCCTTGGGCATTCCCACATGATCCAGCTCCTTCCACCCTCCTCCTCCTGTCTGCTTCCTGCCTCCCAAGTATACCCAGCCCATCCTGTCTTCAAGAAAAGAGTCAGAGAACTTAGTTTATTGGAAAACACTTTCAAACTCATCTTGTCACACCTCCAGTCTCCCAAAGCCTGGCCGTTCTCCACTGGAGATGCAGAAAGCCAGAGAGAGGAAGTGGTTTGGTCAAGGTCGCCCAATTGGAGGATGGAAGAGAGTGGCTGACATCTTGTTTCTTCACTTGTGATTCTGCACTGTGTCGCCTTTTTAGATTAAGATGGCTCTGCCCATGGCCCAAACCACCCGCCCCAGGTCAGCCACAGAGCTCAGCAAACTTTCCAACTAATTGGGCCAGGGTGGACCCCTGCCACAATGCAGTAATTCCCCTTGCTATGGTTTGAATATGCCCTCCAAAATTCATAATTTAGCTGCAATGGGATTAAGAAAGTGAACACTTAATCATGCTATGGGATTGAAAGGTGGGGCCTTTGAGAGGAGAGACTATCAGGATTCAGGTTATCAGCATGGGGACCATCATTGACTCCTAGTGGGTTTATATGGACAGGGAATGAAACAGAGACACACTTGCTTTGCCCACTTGTTGTGTTACTCAACAGCAAGAAGATTCTCACCAGATGAGGCCCCTGGACCTTGAGCCTCCAGATCATGAGCTGAATAAACCACTGTTTTCTTTTTAATTTCCCAGACTCTGGCAATTTATGTTATTAGGAACAGAATAGACTCAGACATCCCTTATCTGCAATATTTTCCAAGATCCCCAGAAGATGCCTAAAATCACAAAGAGTACTGAGTCCCATAGATGCTGTTTTTTTTTTTTTCCTCTCCAAATATACTTATGGTAGCATATTTAGGCACAGTAAGATGTTGACAATAACTAATAATAAAGACAGTTATAAAAATTAGGACGTGGTCTCTCTCACTCAGAATATCTTCCTGTGGCCCAGCCGTAGTGGCTCAGGTGGAAAAGCATCCCTGTACAATGGCCAGGGCTGTGTAGGAAGCCAGGGTTCAGTTCCCAATCCAGCCCAGACAAGCCGGCACAGTGGCATACATCTGTGGTCCTCGCTGACTAGGACACTGGGGCAGAGGGTGACATGGTGAGACTGTCAAAAATACCTGTCTCCTGCTCTCTCCCTCCTGCACTCTTTCTCTCATTTTTAAAAAATCATTTTGGGGGCCAGCAGGTGGCATGGTGGTTAGGACACTCGACTTCCACATGGCTGACAGTGGCTCAAGTCCTGGACCTGGCAGTTTGCTTTCTCACTGTCCTGATCTCTCTGTCTCTCTCTGGTCAAATTTAAAATAATAAATTGGGGCCAGTAGATGGCATAGTGGTTACATCGCTAGACTCTCACATGTACAACTTCAGTTCAAGTCCTGGCCTCTCCATATATACTTATGGTAGCATATTTAGGCACAGTAAGATGTTGACAATAACTAATAATAAAGACAGTTATAAAAATTAGGACGTGGTCTCTCTCACTCAGAATATCTTCCTGTGGCCCAGCCGTAGTGGCTCAGGTGGAAAAGCATCCCTGTACAATGGCCAGGGCTGTGTAGGAAGCCAGGGTTCAGTTCCCAACCCAGCCCAGACAAGCCGGCACAGTGGCATACATCTGTGGTCCTCGCTGACTAGGACACTGGGGCAGAGGGTGACATGGTGAGACTGTCAAAAATACCTGTCTCCTGCTCTCTCCCTCCTGCACTCTTTCTCTCATTTTTAAAAAATCATTTTGGGGGCCAGCAGGTGGCATGGTGGTTAGGACACTCGACTTCCACATGGCTGACAGTGGCTCAAGTCCTGGACCTGGCAGCTTGCTTTCTCACTGTCCTGATCTCTCTGTCTCTCTCTGGTCAAATTTAAAATAATAAATTGGGGCCAGTAGATGGCATAGTGGTTACATCGCTAGACTCTCACATGTACAACTTCAGTTCAAGTCCTGGACCTGGTGGCTTGGAAAATCACATTGGGTACATGTGTGTGCATGCCTATTACGCTGGGAAGAGAATGGAGGAGGGATTACAGCATGGCCATACCATACCCCCTAGGAGATGATTTTTCACTTTTCCTCTCACTATCTCTGTCTCTCTCCAGTGAGCACACATGCCCTAAGGGAAAAATCTCAAAAAAGAATAAAATATTAATTATAATAATTAATAAAGTAAAATACATATTTTTAAAAATCTTTTTTGTATCATACTCACCTATTTTCAGATAACTGATGCTATGGAAGGTGACACTGGGATGTACGGGATCTGCTGCCTCAGGGCTCGCTTCAGGAGGGGCACGGCCAGGCCGTGACTGAGAAGGAAGCCTGAGGGGCCCATGTTCAGCTTTTTTTCTTCATTTTTTAAAATTTGCTAGAGGGCGTATGCTCATTCTAGAGAGAGGCAGAGAGAGAGAGAGAGAGAGAGAGAGAGGGAAAGTGAGAAAGCACCCTCTGGAGGATGGCTCCACCACAGCCTCTTCTCTTCCCTCTTGGGATCTTGGGCCCTCATGCACACGCACCCAGTGTGGTTTTTCAAGCTGCCAGGTCCAGAATTCGGACTGTGCCGTTGGCTATGTGGGATCCAGTGCCTTAACCATCATGCCACTGGCTGGTTAAGGTGATACTCATTTCGTTGGCTGTAGTGAAAGCAGGGAAAACGTTTGGGAGAAAATCTGGGTAATATTAAGGGGCTGGCCAGACATCTAGGGAGGAAGGGGGAAGGGTGTCTCTATCTGTGAGAGCAAAGGAAACTTAAGCTTGTCCTCTCTCTGTCACAGAAGCCTGGAACTGGGACTGAGTGTAGGAGGCTGGAGTTATGAGACCATCATTCATTCAGAAGACATTTCTTTGGACTTTGGAGCTTTCTTTTTTTTTTTTTTTTTTTTTTTTTGAAGAAGTTTTGTTTTTTGTTTTTTTTTCAGTATAGGGCACGTGTGCTCACCAGAAAGAGACAGAGAGAGACAGAGAGACAGAAAACAAGAAATCACACACACACACACACACGCTGGGGAATGGCTATGCTGCAATCCCTTCTCCTCCATTCTCCTCTCAGGATCTTGGGCACACATGCGTATGGACCTGGCGTGAGTTTAAGCCGCTAGGTCCGGGAGGGACTCAAACCACAGTTGACTACATGGGAGTCCAGCAACATAGCCATTATGCCAACTGCTGGTTCCTCTTTGGAGCTTTTCATAATACAGGTATCCTCCAAAATTCAAGAAAGTCAGATAGGAATAAGGTGGTGGGAAGGCACCTTCAGGAGACCCCCGCCTGGAGCAGATGCATCATTAGACCCACATCTTCACCATGTGTGTTAGGGTGAAGGCCTTCACGCCTCGGCCACAACAGCACCAAATGCACTTTGTAACCTTGAGAATACTGGACAAAGACAATCTAGAAGAAACTTCATGCTGAAAGGACAGACCAAAAGGAAAAATGAGGAGATGCTTATGGGGATACAGATGCTTAAATTTCCCGTTTGCTTTTCTCACGAGATCTAGAAGGGCTCTGCACACTTTCTGTTGTTCACTCATTCAGCGATGCGTACCGAGCACATAGCACACACCAGAAACCATGCTAGGCACAAGAGAGTTCTCCTTCCACACAGAGGCAGACATAGCCAGTATCCAGTATCCATTATCCAGTGTCTCCTGAGGCCTCCGCCGTGAAGAGGTCCTGTCTTAAAGGCTATGGAGAAGTTAAATGAAACAGAACAAAACCTCGCTGCAGCTGTCAAGGAGCTTGTGAGCTGAGAAACTAAAGGAACTTTATAAAAAGAGGAAGGGAGGTTAAGTCCTGAGGGGAGACCCCTGATGTCCCCAAGATCACTATTTATTCATGACTGCTCTCTCAGGAAGGTTCGCCAAGAAACTTCAGTCGGGTTACTTTGCTTGTGTTGGTTAAGACTTTAACTTGGAGCCAGATGGTGTCACAACAGCTAAAACCCAACACTCCAAGGACCAGCAGATGGCATAATGGTTACGTCTCTGGACTCCTGCATGGCCGACCATGGTTCAAGTCCTGGACCTGGAGGCTTGAAACTCATGCTGGGAGGATGTGCCTGCATGACCATAACCCCAAGAGAAGAGTGGAGAAGGGACTGTGGTGTGGCCATCCCTCTGAGGGGTGATTTCTTGCTTTTGGTTTCTCTAGCAAGGGCACATACCCTATAGCAAAAATCTCTCTTAAAAAAAAAAAAAGACAAAAATAAGCCCAACACTCTGTGAGGCAATCCCATGTGGCAAGGCTCCTGGTTCAAGTCTGCAGACCTCCCTGGAGTATGCCTGGTACATGCACACCCATGATTCAAGGCTGACTGAAGGCTGAGGTGGATCATGACATCGACACCCTATTGGGGTTCTGTCTCTCTCTCTGTTTCTTTCACTCATGAAAGAAATAAATGAAAAAAAAGGGAAGAAACCCAAAATAAACTGAACAAAGAAATGTGAAGCTTCAGACATTGTTGCATCCAACTGTTCAAGTAGTGATGTCAGACATTTGTCCCGCTTTTTAAATTATTTTATTTTTGCTTTTTTAGTTTTGCTATAGGGCATGTGTGCTCACCAGAGAGAGAGAGAGAGAGGGAAAGTGGGAAATCGCTCCCCAAGGGAGATGGCCACATTATAGTCTCTTTTTTTTTTTTTTTTTTTTTTTTTTTTTATGGGCGCGCACGTGCCTC
>NW_006203897.1:618240-620740 GCF_000334495.1 Tupaia belangeri chinensis
CCCCCCCGGGGGGGATGGCCACACCACAATCCCTTCTCCTCCATTCTCCTCTAGGGATCTTGGACACACATGCACACGCGCCCGGCTTGAGTTTAAGCCGCTGGGTCTGAGACTCGAACCGCGGTTTACTACGTGGGGGCCCAGCACCATAGCCATTATGCTAACTGCTGGTCCCATAGTCTCTTCTTTACTCTCCCTTCTCAGGATTTTGGGCATGCACACACATGTGCCTGGCATCATTTTCAAGCCACCGGGTCCAGGATTCCAGCCACATAATCAGCCATGTGGATCCAGCACTTTAACCACCACACACAGGTGAGCTGTCCCCATTCACCCCTCTTAGCTTGTTTTTCTCTGGGCTGTTTTATTCTCAGGTTCTGGAGATGCAATAACACAGGCCCTGTTCAAACTCTGGGGATGTAATGAATAAGACAAACAAAATGCCTTGCCCTCCTAGAGCTCTAATTGGGCGGAACCTCTGTAACTGGTAACAAAGGAAGACCACCAGGCTTTCTTGCTTACCTCTTACTAGCTTAACAACCCTACCAGGGGAAAAAATTAGCCCCAGCAAAAATCCTCAGATGTACTTTACTGATTCATCTTTGTCACATGCTCCTCCAAGCTGATCAATGTGGCAGGGCGAGGCC
Source organism: Tupaia belangeri chinensis (assembly GCF_000334495.1). Lineage (NCBI taxonomy): Eukaryota > Metazoa > Chordata > Mammalia > Scandentia > Tupaiidae > Tupaia > Tupaia belangeri. The sequence continues at coordinate 618,888 of NW_006203897.1, forward strand.
GGACTCTCCTCGGGCAGCCCCAGGTCACAAACCCCTGCCGGGATCCAGGAACCACCGTGGGGAAGGGGTGGGTCCTCAAAGGAATACCAATGTGCTATGACCAGATATTGCTTGAGGAAGGGAAAATGAAGTCCAAATAGCAGATGCTATGTTTGCAGAAACCTAGACTGAAGAAGTCGAAGTTGTATGATCACATTAACTGTAGAGAAAAGTCCTGTAAATCACAGGGAGGTGGTGAGATAGGGCCTTTGGTTGGGGAGACCCTGGGGGAAATGCTCAGGGACGAGAGTGTGGTTGTCCAGGGGGACCAGTGCAGTCAGGCGCTCTCCGTGGGAGACCCGGCAGCAAGCTCTGCAATTGCAACAAAGGCATGATTTGGTAGTCAGGCAAGCTCAGGTTAGAAATCTTACCTCTCTCTGGGACCAGTAGTTGGCATAATGGCTATGTTGCTAGACTTCCATGTAGTCGATTGTGGTTCGAGTCCTGGACTTGGTGGTTTAAACTCATGCCAGGTGCGTGGGTGCCCAAGATCCTGAGAGGAGAATGGGGGAGAAGGGATTACGGCGTGGCCATACCCCCTGGAGGGTGACTTCTCACTTCCTGTCTCTCTGTCTCTCTCCATCCTTCTGGTGAGCAACCGCCCCCCCCCAAAAAAAAAAAAAATCTTACCTCTCTCATAGTAGCTACATGGTTTCCTGGCGCAAGTACTTCATATCCATGTGCCACAGTTTCATTATTTTTAAAAGGAGGTTAATCATACTCATTTTCCGAAGGAGCTTAAAAGTTAAATGAAAAAACACACCCAAAGGCATAGTGGTTAAGGCGCTGGATCCTACACGGTCAACTCCGCAGTTTCGAGTTCTGGACTTGGTGGTTTGAAAGTCACACCAGGTGTGTGTGCATGCATGCCCAACATTCGGAGAGGAGAAGGGATTGCCACATGGCCTCCCCCTCGGAGGGTGATGGGTGATTTTTTTCACTATCTCTCCGTCTCTTTTTGGCAAGCGCACATGGCTTAGGGCAAAAATCTGAAAAAAGGAGAAAAGAAAAAGAAACAAAAAAACACCTGACAGAGTGGATGGTGGAAGACAAGGAGAAGGACAAGAGGTGGTGGGCAGGGCATCCGGTTCAGCCGGAGCAGCCTGGAGGTGGAAGGACGCCTGGGCTCCTGCGTGCGTCCCTTTATGAACTCCTCCAGGACACACGCATCATCATTTGTTTTTAAAGAATTATTTTATTTAACTTTATTTATTATTATTATCATTATTATTTTTCAGTTTGATCAGAGAGAGACAGAGAGAGAGAGAAGAAGTGAGAAAGCAAGCCACCAGGTCTGAGACTTGAACCATGGTCGGCCATGTGGGAGTCCAGCGCCTTTAACCACCATGCCATTTGCCAGCCCCACATGCATCATCTTTGAGGATCATCTTTGAGGAGCAGTCTCTTGAATGGCCTGTTGAGACCGAGTCTCTATCGCAGCTAGGGTCTCGCCCACCATCTCTGTGACGGATCAGACCTGGCTGGGGCCGGCGATAGCCATCTCTCTGTATTCTCTGCCTCAGGAATGAAGTGCACAGGACAGGGCAGGTAGAGGTGCAGGGGTCACGTGACTGGACACACGTGGCAAAGGCCCCGGGTTCACATGCAAGGACGTCTTTGTGCGTACTGGGCGTGCACATGTGTGCTCATGATGCAGGCCGGCTGAGCCCGCCGAGGAGTACATGGTGAAGACACTGGGGGGGGGGGGGGGTCCCGTGTGTCTCTCTCTGCTCTCTCTCGTGAGAGAAATAAATAAGCTTTTCAAAATAAAATTAAATAGGGCCAGCTGGTAGCCTGGTGGTTGAGGAGGCTGG
>NW_006203897.1:625740-637501 GCF_000334495.1 Tupaia belangeri chinensis
AGAAGAAAGTTCACTTTGGCTAATTTCAACTTTTCCACCATTAAATCTGCACCTGCGATGTCAAGGGTCACCAAATAATAAAATGTGGCATCTTTGAAACTGCTCAGTCACGTGAAAAGGGCTGTAATTGAGTAGATTCATTCTCTGCAACCCCATCAGAGACAACAGCTCAGGGCTGGGGGAGGGGGAGAGGGGCAGGATGGAGAGGCAGGGCCAGAGCAGGCCTGGCTCTGGGAGGGACCCTGGGAGCAACAGCAGCTTCTTGCTTTTGAAATCTGAGACTAGAAATAAATAAATATCCCGCACATTCAGTCCACACGCACTCACAGACCCACGTTGGCCTCCAGCCTTTGTGAGCAGTTTGACTTGACAAATGCGTTTGGCTGGCATCGAACACGTCACACTTCGGCTTGGACCGAGCCCATTTAAATATGTGAATTTGTCATGAAGCGGGACACAGCTTGGTGAGCTTGCTAAATTGGTGGACTCTATTGAAGGAGACAGAAGAAAAAAAAAAAGAGAAAGCCATTCTGCGTTCTCAGTTAGGTGGAGAGGTAAGAGGCATCCCAGCCTCGGGCCATCTCCTCTCACTCACTCACCAAGCCTCAGCTCAGATGCCCTAGTGAGAGCCTTCCCAGGCCATGGGCAGGGGTGACAAGGCCCAGGTCACTAGGTACCACGTCAGGTTCTCCTTTCCAGCCTGTGGGGCTCCGGCCCAGAGACTGTCCAGGCTGTTAGGAATCGAGTGGCCCTGGAATCCATGAAGACCCCAAGCTTAGGCCAGCAGGGACGCCCAGGGTTGTCACCACAGGAAGAACAAAGTGAGAGCTTCTGTGGGCAGCGTTCTACACCCCCAACCACGACCACTCCTCATGGGAGAGGAGGGAGGAGGAAAGGAGAGAAGTCAGTGAGTCCTTGGGCACCTCGCTCCACTCTGGACGTAATTCTCCTTGACCAGGAAATAAAATCCAGGGCAAGAAGGAAGGAAGACACCAGTCGGATGGAGGCCGCACCGTCCTCAGTGCCAAGCCTTAGTATGAAAGGAAAGCAAATCCCTGGTGTCCTTAGTTCCTTAGAAATGTCCTGTCCCCCCGCCACACACACACCCAGGGCCCCACCTCCACCCTCCACAATGCCCAGGCCTTGAGAAAACTTGCCTGTGAGCTCCAGCAGCTCCGTGGGACTGGCATTGGGTGGCAGCTTCCCCAGACAGGAAACATCAGTCACCTGCTGTTGTAAACCCTCTGTTTTTCAAAGGATTATTTATTTAACTTTATTAATTAAAAAAAAATTGCTACAGGGCATGAGAACTCACCGGAGAGAGAGAGACAGACAGACAAAAGGTGAGAAAGCTGGGCACCAGGTCCAGGACTCTGTGAGCAATGACCCAAAAGAGGAGCATGATGTAAAATGAACAGCCCAGTGTGTCTCCTTGAGAAGCTTTAGGACTGAAGGTCAGCAGAGAGTGATCCTGGCCGTGACCGCAGGTCCCAAAACCTGGAGAAAGCCCAGTCCAGAGCTCCTCGAGAGACCCGGAGAAGGTTCGGCTCTCCGCAGGCGTGGGCAGCTTTACCCTGGTTTTGCAGGCTCGGGGCATCTCCGCAGAGATGTTTACCAAGGCAGAGATGAGCGTTTGTGGGAATATTAGTCCGGCTCTGAAACTGTGAAGTAGCAGCGCCCCCTGCCTGTGCGAGGCCGCAATGTCTGGGAAGCTTTCTGGAGCGGTGACCGGCTGGAGGAGCCCCTAGACGCCTAGGCGAGTCTCTCGTGGGCGAGGAGCAGCCCTGTCCCATGGGCTCTGGAACCCAATATCCCCTGCTCTGCTTCCTCCCTTCCTGCCCTCCCGCCACGACCCACCCCATCAAAGGCCAAAGAAGGTTCTCCCCTAGGGTTCTGCCTCGCAGAAGTCCCTGACCCTCCTCAGCCCCTGTTTTTATCGCTCCTGGCAATCCTCAGTTGAATGGACATCACCCAGTGGCATCGCCGCTATTATTAGGAGTATCTCAATTATTTTATAATCCCCTCATGCAGTATGATCTCAGTTACAACTCGAAGATTGAAACACAACCTCCTAGCCCCGGAAAAAGATAATAGCAAAAGCATCGCCTTGGCGCCCAAGTTTGAGAGCATCGCTTGCAGGTTTCCAAAGGCTGCAAAGAATCTAGTCCAATTCCTGAATCCACTTGGATGACGTTCCCGTCCCTGCCCACACCCCCATCCCATTCCTATGTCCCATTTTCACTAATATCGTCTGCCAAGGTTAGGTGACTGTTTTCTCTATTTGTACATTTCAAAATAAAATTAGGCAGGGGCCAGCAGGTAGCATAGTAGATCCCACATGGCCTACCACAATTGGAGTCCCAGACCGGGCAACTTAGAAATCATGCAGAGCGCGTGTGCGTGTGTGCCCAGAATCCCAGAAGGAGAATGGAGAAGAAGGGATTATGGTGTGGCCATCCCCCCCGGGGGGGGTAATTTCTCACTTTCCCTCTCACTATGTCTCTCTGGTGAACACACACAGGCTATGGCAAAAACCTTTAATAAATAAATAAATTAATTAATTAATTAAAATGGGGGAAGGCCAGCAGGTAGAGTGGTGGTTAAGGCCCTGGACTCCCACACGGCAGACCGCAGTTTGAGTCTCGGACCTGGCAGCTTGTTTTCTCACTTTCCCTCTCTTTCTCTGTCTCTCTCTGGTGAGTTCATATGCCCTATAGTAAATTTAAAATAATAATAATAATGATAATAAATTAAAAAAATTTGTTGAGAGGTTTTTGCTATAGGGCACGTTCCTCTCTCTCTCTCTGTCTCTCTCTGATCAAACTGGAAAATAATAATGATAATAATAATAAATAAAGTTAAATAAAATAATTCTAAAGAAAAAAAAAGAAGAAAAGAAAAGAAAGCGATAAATCACCCCCCGGGGGGATGGCCATGCCGCAATCCCTTCTCCTCCATTCTCCCCTTGGGATCTTGGGCATGTACGCACACGCACCCGGCATGAGTTTAAGCCGCCAGGCCCAGGACTCGAACCACGGTTGAATATGCGGGAGTCCAGCGACATAGCCATTACACTAATTGCTGGTCTCGATAATAAATAAAAATTTTTAAAATAAAATAAAATTAGGACGTGGTCACAGATGCGCAGTGGTAGTGCAAGCACTGTGTGATGCTGGAAACCACGTGGAAGAGCAGATGTCCTGCTCCTGGGTTGACTTGTACATGCTGGGCATGCACATGCCAGTGACCCTGGATGGCCACAGGACTGGAAGGTCAGGGGATTTGCTGTGTGAGACCCTGCTGAAGGTTTTTGTTTCTCTTTCTCTCTCTGTCATGAAATAAATAAACTTAAATGTATAGATACAGTGTCAGCTGGCGTCACAGTGGTTAAGGTGGCTGGCTCCCACATGGCTGACTCTGTGGCTCAAGTCCCGAACCTGGAGGCTTGAGAAACATGCTGAGCGGGCGTGCATGTGTGCCAAACGGAAAAATACAGGAGAAGGGATTGCAGCATGACCATCCCCCACGAGCAGTGCTTTCTCGTGTTCTCATCTCTGGAGAGCACACATGCCTTCTAGCAAATTTGAAAAATATGTAAGTGTATTTTTCAAATTTATTTAAAATTCAAACCATAAAAATTCCCAATTTTCCTTCCCTCATTTTTTTTTTCTGAAGAGGTTTTTGCTATAGGGCACATGTGCTCACCAGAAAGACAGAGAGAGACAGAAAGTGAGAAATCACCCCCCAGGGGGGATGGCCATGCCATAATCCCTTCTCCTCTATTCTCCTCTCAGGATCTTGGGCACGCGCGCACACGTGCCTGGTGTGTGGTTAAACCACCGGGTCCAGGACTCGAACTGCGATTGACTACATGGAAGCCCAGCAACATAGCCATTGCACCAACTGCTAGTTCCGTTCCTTCATATTTAAAAAAAAAAATTTATTTATTTTTGTGTATTGTTTTTCTTCAGTTTGGCCAGAGCAGGACAGAGAGAGAGAGAATGCAAGAGGGAGAGGGAAAAGGCAAGCTGCTGGGTCCGGGACTTGAACTGTGGTTGGCCATGTGGCAGTCCAGTGCCTTAACCACCAAGCCATCTGCTGGCCTCCCTTCATATTCTAAACATCAAAGCAATATGACCCAATAATTGCCCTCATCAAGTGCTCCTAATCCAATTAGGCTTCAACTGTGTCTCCCCAGAGAGCAACATTCCTGAGTACAGTTATCAATGATCCACTTTAAAGCAGCTTCTGATTTGGCAGGCCCTGGCAGATGACTACCTATCAGTGATCTTTGGTACCAGTCAGAGCAAAGGTGCTCTTCCCTGTCAGGGACTGAGCAGCTACTCATGTCTTTTCTTCAGCCCCACGGCTAGCTGTTCCTCACTGCTCCACTGCTGCCACTAGGAACCAAGTTACCATCTACCCTGAGCTCTCAACCAGGCTGCTTCTCTCACTCCTGCCTCCCCTCTCATCTGCTATCCTCACAGCATCCAGAAGGACCTCTTTTTTGCTTCTTTCTTATTTAAGGTGTATTTATTGCTTTCTTCCATGAGAGAGAGAGAGAGAGAGAGAGCTCCTCCGGGGGGGTCTCAATGCCATGATCCACCCCACCTTAGCTGGTGCCAGTTCAAGGGCACAGGTATGCCTCATGCACTCAGGGAGGTCTCCAGAGGCAAACCCAGAACCCTCCCACGTGGGTCACCCCCACAAGTCTCACATTTTACTGCTTCTCCACCAGGTCCCAAGGTCCTGTCAAAACCTGTCCAATCATGTCAATGATTAAAAATAAATTGGGGAGGGGCAGCAGATGGCATAGCAGTTATGTCACTGGACTCCTACATGGCTGACTGCAGTTCATGTCCTGGACCTGGTGGCTTGCTTTTCCACTTTTCCTCTCTCTCTCTCTCTCTGTTCCTCTCTGGTCAAATTAAAATAAATAAATAAAGTTAAATAAATTAATAGTTTCTTTAAAATAAGAAACACATTGGGAAAATGTACATATGTGCCCAAGATCTCTCTCTCTCTCTCCAGCGAGCACAAGTGCCCTAAGGCCAAAACCTGTTAAAAAAATTAAAAAGTAAATCCAGGGGCTCTTCACTATGCTCTAGATTTTGATGGAAAATTCTTAGCTCAGCTTTCAAGCTCTTCCTAACCTGTTTCCTGCCTAATTCTCCAACCTCCTCCGCAGCTTCTGTCCTCATTCCTGATGATCCAGCCACATGCCTCTCCAGGAATTTATGACACCTTCCCATCTCTGAATCTTGTCTAACATTTTCCACCTGGTTTTTCCTTCTATCTCCTCAGGCTCAGTTTTAATGTCCCTTCCATGAGGTCACAACCTACATTATTCTCTCATTACGCTCCTTACACTGACACGCGGCCATCTGTGTGTTTATTGGGCTGCAGTCTGGCTCCTTCACTGGGTGGTAATGTTTGTGCACCTAAGGAAGACATCTGTTCTGTTCATTGATGTAATCCACCCCAGTCAATGTGTGAGTGGAAAAATGAATAGGTGTTAGATGGTGGATACTCTCACAATAGCGCAGAGAGATTTAGCGATCTGCCTGCCACTGAACACCTAGCAGGTCACCAGCGCCAGCGGCACTTCCCAGGTGAGTGCCCCACCTGGAAGAATGCTAGGGGGGCAGAATGGAGAGAAGATCCTCTGATTCTCAAGAGATTCCCCCTAGAGGGGTTGGGTAAGAATAAGAGAAAGGAAAAACAAAAAGAATACGTGAGTAGTAGGGTGGGCAGGTGGTGGAGTGATTAAGACCCTGAACTCTCAAAGGCCAACTGTGGTTCAAGTCCTGATCTGGTGGCTTGCTTTCTCGCCTTCTCTTTTTCTCTCTCTCTCTGGCCAAATTAAAAAATAATAATTCATGAGCAGCATGGTCTGTGTTCACACCTCTTGCAAAAATCTCTCTTGTGTTTTCAAAACACGCAATGTTGAAAATAGAGCGCTCTCTCTCTGAGGCACCCACCCCCACCCCCGCTGGGGAGGATAACAGAAAGCTAGCTCTCTGAAGGCGATTTTTTGGGTTTATCCTAAAGAGGCAGGTTCAAAAGGCGACTGCAAACTTTACGAGAACATTCTACCGCTCGCTGGAGTGGAGGAAAGGGCTTCAGGGCGCGGAAATGCGGGTCCCGGCGACCCAGCAGCCCGCAGACAGCAGACCATCGGTGCTCAGGGCCGGGAGCCTGGGCCGATTGTACAGCAGAGGGCGCCGGAGAGCCGCGCCGGCTAGCTCTCCCCGAGCCCCGCGACCCGCGCCCGCGGGCCGCCGCCCCCAACACCGATCGGGCGCTCTTCCCGGCCCCCGCCTTAGCTGTGACTTCGCGATGCTTCTGAGTAGAGGACGCTAAATGGCCCCACGGACAGCTATACACATAAGTGCCAGCTATTATGATTCTTACTGATCAGGTGTCTGGGTGACAGGTGATCTTCAGGAAGAAGCTGGGAGTCTGGGACAAGATCGAAAGCGAGACACTGTTTAGATGTTGCTTTTCGTTGGTGTGTTGTGGAGTGCATTGTTGGTGGGTAGTGTTTTTTGTTTGGTTGGCTGGATTTTTAGAGTCCAGATGAAAATTTGTTGTTGTGGAAAAGGTGCTTCTTTTCCCGGCGTTGTGTGACACATGTCTGGTAAAATGCGTGGACTGGCGGGCAGGGGAGGACCAAGGACTTCTGTGTGAGACAGCGGGAGGTTGTGAAAAGACCGCGCATCAGCGTTTAAATCCCGCACTCTGCGAGCCCGCGGGTGACTTGGTGGTTAAGGCGCTGGACTCCCACGTGGCTGACCGGTATTGAAGTCCTGGACCTGGTGTGCATGGGCCCAAAATCCCAGGAGGAGAATATAGGAGAAGGGGTTGCTGGGTGGCCACCTGGTGGTTTCTCGTCTCTTGCTGGTCAGCGATGGCACCCTGCAACAAAAATCTCTCCCCGTCCCTGAAAAAAAAAAAAATCCCCACACTCTGTTTTTCAAACAAGGAATTGGATTCATCAGGTCAAAGAATGTCAGAGCTGGGATCAGCAGTTAGTGTAATGGCAATGTTGCTGGACTCCCATGTAACCGACCATGGTTGGAGTCCCAGACCCGGTGGCTTAAACTCACACCAGGCACGTGTGCGTGTGTGCCCAAGATCCTGAGAGGAGAATGGAGGAGAAGGGATTGTGGTGTGGCCATCCCCCCCGGGGGGTGATTTCTTGTTTTCTGTCTCTCTGTCTCTCTGGATAGCACAGCACCCTATAGCAAAAACCTCTCAGAAAAAGAAAAAAAAAAAGTCAGAGCTGAAAGAAGCTTTAGAATGTGACCACCTTCTCATTGTTAAATACAGAGGTAGGGAGGCTCAGAGAAGACAAGGGACTTGTCGAAGGTCACAGTGCCCTTGAGCGTGGTGAGGCTGATTTCCTGTTTGGAGCACAGGGAGCCCTGTCTCAGTGAAAGGACAGTGGTACGCTTTCTTATATAAACTTTCTACTCTTTTAAAATTTGTTTTATTAAGTTTTTATTTTTTTTTGCCATAGGGTGCCTGTGCTCACCAGAGAGAGAAAGAAGAGAGAGACAATGAGAGGGAAAAAGACAACTCGCCCCCAAAAGGGATGGCCATGCCTCAATCCTTTCTCCTTCCCTCTCCTCTTAGGATTTCAGGCACTCATATACACGTGTCCAGTGTGATTTTCGGGACCGCCGAGTCCAGAACTCAAACTGTGATAGGCCACATGGGAATCCAGCACCCTAACCACCACACTGCCTGCTGGCCCCTCTTTCTACTCTTCCTTACATGATCATTGTAGGAAAAATGGAGAAAACACAATGCTTCTAATGGCTCAGAACCCTCTCACAACGAGATGCTCATTGAATCTGCTGGTGGTAGGGTGGTAAAGGCGGCTAGATCCCACACAACCAGCTGCATGGTTCGAGTCCCATACTCAGCAGTTTGAGAAACAAACATGCTAGGCACACATGTGTATGTACGCCCAAAATCCTGAAAGGAGGGAGGAAACAGGAGAAGGGATAGTGGCATGAACATCTCCCATGGGGAATGCTGTCTCATTTTCCCTCTCTGTCTCTCCACTGAGTGCACACACCTTCTGACAATTTTTTTTTAAAGATGATTATTAGTGGGACCAGCAGTTGGCATAATGGCTGTGTTGCTGGACTCCCATGTAGTTGACCACAGTTCGAGTACCGAACCCGGTGGCTTAAACGTGCCGTGCGCCCAAGATCCCAAGAGAATAGAGGAGAAAGCACGCCGTGTGCCCAAGATCCCAAGAGAATAGAGGAGAAAGGATTGTGGCGTGGCCATCCCCCGTGATTTCTTGCGTTCTGTCTCTCTTTCTCTCTGTCTTTCTGGTGAGTGCACATGCCCTAAAGTAAAAACCTCTAAAAAAAAAGATGATTGTTAGCATTTTTGCTGTATAATTTCCCAGATTTTTAAGTTTATGTATTTGAAGGGAGGAACATCCCCCACAGAGTCTCACGCCATGGTCTGCCCCTCAGCCTTCCCAGCCAGCCCACGGGCAGACACCTACATGTGTGGAGTGTACAGGTCAGTCTGGGAACTGAGCCCAGCGATTCTGAACGGCTCCAGCATGGGGGAGTGGCATGCTACCCTGCACCCCGTGTCTAAACCTCATAAATATATCTTGAATACTCCTCTATGTCAACTAATACACAGCTATTATACCTCCATATTCCTAGCATGCAGAATTATTTCTATCAACGGATGCACCTTCCCCAGTCTAATCAAACCCTCAAGGAAGGACATCTAAGCTTTTTCAAATGTGAAATTCTTATGAATGACACTGTGCTCAACATTCCTGTGTACCTCGCACTAGTGGTATCTACCAACTGGTCATGTGACGTTGTAGGAATGCACCGTGATGGTGTTGACTGGGTTTGGACTCTGGCTTCGGAATTTACTGTGTCTTACGAGTTAGACAATTGCTTCAACTTTTTTTTTTTTTGGAGAGATTTTCGTTATAGGACGTGTGCGCTCACCAGACAGACAGAGAGAGACATAGAGACAGAAAGCGAGACATCACACCCCGGGGGGATGGTCATGCTGCAATCCCTTCTCCTCCATTCTCCTCTCGGTATCTTGGGCATGCACGCACATGCGCCCGGCGTGAGTTCCAAGCCACTGGGTCCAGGACGCGAACCACGGTCGACTACGTGGGAGTCCAGCGACATAGCCATTACGCCAACTGCTGGTTCCTACAATTCCTTCAACTTTATGAGGAAACTCCAGGGAGTGTTAGAAGGATTAAATGAGATCACATGTGGCAAGGAATAAATGACTGCTGAGCACATAATAAGTCTTAAACAAATACTAACTTTAACTTATTATTGTTACCACAACCCCTGCGGCAGGCGGGCTCCTCGGAATAACTCCCGTGCTTACTCTGAGAGTCACGAGTTTCATGAAGTTCTTGGGTGCTCAGCGTTAGTAGCTAACATAATACATTTCTCCGTCTCTCTTTTCCTTCCCTACGCGTTTTATTATCCAATCATTTCAGTCATTTACTTAGTTTGCTTTCGGGCTCATGTGCTCGCTGGAGAGAGACTGAGAGAAAGTGAGAAATGAGTCCCCCCCTCGGGAGGGGGCGAGGAAGGCCACACCACGGTCCTTTCTCCTCAGCCTCCTCTCAGGGTTTTGAGCATGTATGCACACATGTCTAGAATAATTTCCAAGCCGCTGAATCCAGAACTTGAACTGCACAGTTGGTCATGTGGGATCCAGCCACCTCCATGCCACCTGCTGCCCCAACATCTTTTTTAATTGAACATGTCCAGAAAAAATCATAAATTTAAATGACAAGTAGCCAATGAGCTACTCATTTGGCTTAATGCCAGCCAAAAGAGAAAAGACTACGTTGGCACGGACGTGGAGAAATCGTTCTGTTGGTGGAAATGTAAAATGGGGTGGCCACTAAGAAAAATCGTTCTTTAAAACTGTAAACATTGTTTTCCAACATAGGCTGGGCAAAATGGCTCCTGCAAAGAAGGGCGGAGAGAAGGGCCATTCTACTCAAGGAGGTGGCGACCCGGGAATAGGCCATCAACATTCACGAGTGCATCCATTGCCTGGGTGTCAAGACACGTGCCCCTCGGGCACGCTAAGGGATCATTGCCGTGAAGGAGACAGGGACTCCCGATGTGCACATTGATCCCAGGCTCAACAAAGCTGTCTGGCCCAAAGGAATAAGGAATGTCCCGTATTGTACCCGTGTATGGTTGTCCAGAAACGGTAAGGAGGATGAAGATTCAGCAAGCTCTACCTGTGCACCTGTTACCACTTTTAATAAATCATCAGTGTGGGTGAGAAGTAACCGCTGATTTTCAAATAAAGTTATAATAAAACTCCCCCCTAAAAAAATTAAACATAGGGCCAGGCAGTGGTGCAGCAGTAACACAACTGAACCCACATGAGGAAGGTCTTGGGTTCACAACCTGGGACCTCTCTGAGCACACCAGGAATACATGTGTGTCCGTGAGCCAGGCCAGCTGAGACTAGGGGTAGGTCACAGTGTGAAGACCTTTTTAGGGATTCCTCTCTCTAGCTCTGTCTTTGTTTCTCTCACTCTGTCTCTCACTCATGATGGAAATAAGTCAACTTTGAAAAATTAAACAGAATTTGGAACCAGCAGATGGCATAGTGGTTAGTTACATTGCTGAACTCCACATGGCTGACCCTGGTTCAAGTCTTAGATACAGAGGCTCGAAACTCATGCTGTGTGTGTGTGTGTGTGTGTGTGTGTGTGTGCACGCCCCAAATCCCAAGAGAATGGAGGAAAAGGGATTACAGTGTGGCTATCCTCCCTGGGGGTGATTTTTTTTTTTTGGAGAGCTTTTTGCTATAGGGCACATGTGCTCGCCAGAAAGACAGAGAGAGACATAGAGACAGAAAGTGAGAAATCACCCCCCAGAGGGGATGTCCATGCCGCAATCCCTTCTCCTCCATTCTCCTCTCAGGATCTTGGGCACGCACATGCATGTGCCCGGCGTGAGTTTAAGTCACCGGGTCCGGGACTCGAACCACGGTCGACTACATGGGAGTCCAGCAAAATAGCCATTACGCAAACTGCTGGTCCTCCTGGGCGTGATTTTTTCATTTTCTGTCTCTCTCTGTCTTTCCAGTGAATGCACACTCCCTATAGCAAAAATCCATTTTAAAAAAATTAAACAGAACTATCATATGACCCAGCAGTTCCACTTCCGGATATATACCTAAAGAAACTGGGCAGCCTGTGGCACAGTGATTACAGCAGCTGGATCCCAATCATGTGATTCGAGTCCTGGACACGGTGGCCTGAGAAACACCGGGCACACGTGCACGCCCACAATTCTGAGCAGAGGGAGAAATGGAGGAGATGGGGTTGTGGCAAACCGTGCCCCATGGCAGGCAGTGGGGTATACGTTCTCACTCCGCCTCTGTCTTTCTCTCTCAGAACTAAACACAAAGGAAAAGTTAAAAGCAAAAAGGAGCTGAAAGGGTGCAGAGGTGTTCGTATGTGTTCATAACAGCATTACCTACGACAGTCTAGGCGAGAAGTAACCCAAGTTTATCCACAGAAGAATGAAAAAGCCAATGCACACACATGTCATGGAATGTTATTCAGTCTTTTTTAAAAAGAATTATTTTATTTAACTTTATTTATTCATGTGTTTATTTTAATTTGACCAGAGAGGGACAGAGTGAGAGAGAGAAAATGAGAAAGCAAGCCACCAGGTCTAGTACTCGAACTTTTCTTTTCTTTTTT
>NW_006203897.1:638415-656425 GCF_000334495.1 Tupaia belangeri chinensis
GTCCTAGGAGTGATGCTGGCTCGCAGCTCTCTCGCAGGCTGACTGAAGGGTGTTTTCCTTGGCTCAACAGCTTTCGAAATACTTAGGCATATCATGAGGTTTAGCCCCCCGGGCACCACCATTCTTGTCCTCACCAGCTGGTCTTGTAGCAGTGGCAAGAACCTTCTCCTTTTTCTCTTCAGTCCTGGATTTAGTGGCCGAGTATTTCCTACATGGCCTTCCTGGAATATATGGCAGACCGGGAGTATCTGCTAATTCCTCAGAGTGGGACCGGTTTCAGCTGCAGTGAGGTTTCTGCTTCTTGGGCTTTTTAGCCTGGGGGGGGGGAGTTGCCCTTTTTTTTTTTTTAAGAATTATTTTGTTTAACTTTATTTATTTGTCTTAATTTTGCCAGAGAGAGAAAGAGAAAGAGAGAGAGAAATGAGAAAGCAAGCCACCAGGTCCAGGACTCGAACCGCAGTTGGCCACCCTTTTTAACCTTGCCACTAGCTTCAGCCTTCTTGGCTTCAGGTTTCTTCTCCTTAGTATCCAGCTTCTCAGCTTTTCACCCTCTATTTTGTAAAATGGGAAAGAGGTGAGGGTTTTGGTCTGTTTTGTTTTGTTTTGTTTTAACCTTCCAGAGGGTTTGTGCGCTAGCCAGAGATAGAGAGAGAGAAAGTGAGAAAGAACCGCCCCCCCTCCCCATGGGGGATGATTATGCCAAAGTTTCTTCTCATTTCTTCCTCCTTTCAGGATTTTGAGCATGTGGGCACCTGTGCCAGGCGTGTTTTCTTTAAAGCCACCATCTGGGACTTGACCACATAGTAGGCCATGTGGGATCCCACTTCACCACCACGCCATAGGCTGGCCTGAGGAGTTAGCGCGACTTTCATTTGTCTAACAAGTATTTCTAAGGATCATTGTCGGTGCTCCGTGGCTTACTGCTGTGACTCCCTGAACACATTGTCTCTCCAACTTCAGTCTCACTCCGACAGTGCTCCCCATACGGTCCTAAGTATAACAGAGAGACAGAACACGAGAAATCCTTCCCCCCTGGGGATGAACACGCTGCGATCCCTTCTCCTCCAGTCTCCTGCTAGGATTTTGGGCACACACACACACACATGCCCGGAGTGAGTTTCAAACCACTGAGTCTAGGACTTGAACCGTGGTGGCCTATGTAGGAGTCTAGCAACGCAGCCATGATGCTATCTGCTGGCCCTATAATCCCTTAAGCCTTGACTTAGCAGACATTTAATTTACCAGGTACTTGCCAGACATCAAACCCAGATCCATCTTCTCAAGTCTGAGGCTTTCTTTCTTCTTTGTGCCTCCCAACACCGTCTCTTTCCTGATTTTTTCTCCTTCTTTGGTTGCCATGACTTTGCACTCTGGGATTTTTCTCCTATCTACCTTTCTCTCTTTCTTTCTTTCTCTCTCTTTCTTTCTTTCTCTTTCTTTCTTTCTTTCTTTCTTTCTTTCTTTCTTTCTTTCTTTCTTTCTTTCTTTCTTTCTTTCTTTCTTTCTCTTTCTTTTAATTTCTGTTATTTTACAAATTTGACCAGAAAGAGACAGGGAAAGTGAGAAAGTAAGCCACCAGATCTGGGACTTGAACTGCCGTGGGCCATGTGGGAGTCCAGCACCTTTAAACACCATGCCACCTGCCGGCTCACTCTCCTATCTTTCTAACTACGCCTTCCTGGTCTTTTTGCTAACTTCTCTTCTCCCCAGACTGTAGCTGCTCCCCAAGTCCAGCCCTTCTGTTCTCACTCCACGCTTGTTAATGACCCCTCTGCCCTCATGGGTCCCACCGTCATTCCTTCGTGCACGTGACTCACAGGTCTATGGCTTTGTCTCTGCTCTCTCCTGAGTGCCAGGATCTAGGAGAACGTCGAATCAACCACGAATCTCAGACTTAACACTCATAAACTGAAGTATCTGTTTTCCACAGCAGTACCTCTTCCTTTGTCCCCTAACTTGGAGAATGATAATGTCAGAATTATTTTAGACTTTTCTTTCCAGTCAGTCTCACATCCTTGGACTCACCAATTCTCAGTCTTTTTCGTGTCTGAGATCATTGCCAGCACCTCATTCAGCTTACTTGGACCGCACGACCTCCCGTGTGCTCCTAACTGAATTTCCATCTCCCTCCATACCTCTGCACTCTGTTCTATCTTCCATAGGCATCAATGGCTTCATGTTTCCTCTTTGTTTAAAATATCTCTTGCTTCCTTTTACATACAGGATAAAAGTCTGCTGGGAAGGTGACAGCCTGGCCATATCTCTCTCTCCCTTTCTCACTTCCGTCCTGCCATTCTCCCACTTCCCTCTCCATCTATGGATCCCTGGCCGTGCTGGCCACTCCCCACCCTCCTCATGCCTCCAGTCCAGGACCTGGCTTTAGCCTTCCCTGCGTGGACTATGTACTATGTCGAATTCCCATCCTAAGGTTTTGTTTTAGGTTCAGTTCTGACTCCTATGCAAATGGAATGGGTAAGTCTCTAAGTTAGAGCTAGTTCTTATCTGTGGCACTGAAGTACTGAAATCCAGGGTAACGACAGCGCACATTAAGCAAACGCTGACTTCCCGTGCTGGCCACTGTTCTTCCGTGTGCTCAGCAGGACAAATCCTTGCATTCCTCAAAGTCATTCTGTGATGTAGCATCCCCACTTTCCATTGGGGGAATTAAGATCCAAAGAATCTAAGGATCTTGCCCTGAGCTATTCCCCTAGTAGGAAGAGGGGTCTAGAGTTGCGTTATGGGGGTCTGGCCTCAGAGCCTGACACTCAGGTCGCTGTGGAGACAGACAGCGCTGGGAAGCACTTGGCAGAAAATCAGACCAGAGCCTCTCCTTCCCTCCTGTCTTACTGGGATTCACCTTGAAATCATTATTCGGTATCTTTTTCCTTGAATATATATAAAACAACTAAGAACAGGAATTCGATCTTCTTCATTTTCATGTTTCTCTAGCCATCTGCATTGGTTTTACTCACAGTAGGTGCTCAGTTACAAAAAAACAAAAAGAAAAGAAAAGGAGATGAAGAAGGGGACTCGGTTCAAGTCCTAGTGACTCCCCATGTGTGTTTGCTGGGTGCACACGTCTGCATGCTTGGGGTCCTGGCTGGCTGAAACTCCGAGCATACATCAGCATGAAGACGGTTGGAGCTGTTTCTCTCTCTCTCATGGAAGAAATAAATTTGGAGAAAAAAAAGCGCACGTTGGGGGGGGGGCGCGGGATTTCCAGTGCTTTGAAAATGTAAAGTGAGAGCTATAATTTGAGACAAGAAAAAATGAGTACGTAGCACTTGGTGGTTGGAGTTCTGGAACCAAACAAAGAGATTAAATCTCAGCTTCTTCATTCAAAGCTGTGTGGCCTCGGGCGAGATTGCTTATCTGTGTCCCAGTGACTGCCACACGCACACGTAACGTACATATGTGTATGTATTTCTTTTAATGATGCATCCTTTTCATTGTTAAGTCATAAAGAGGTATCAGGATTAAAAGCAAAAATTACAGAGTAAGACTTAACACAACGACGAGGAGCATCAGAAGAAGTGAAATGGGACCAGGGGCAGGGCAAGATGAATTAATGACACGGGAAGGACAAAGACGGGGAGAGAGGTGAGCATGTGCTGAAGATACAGGGGAGAGGATCTGGATTTTGATCTTAGACAAGCGCCTCAGTAAAGAAATAATGGGTGAGATATCTAAACCCTACTATGTGCTTAAGAGTCATCCTCGCCATGAGTGCTGTCTCTGTCATCTCCTTCCTCGGCCCCTTTTTCATCATCCTTGATCAACTGCAATTAGTTGTTTGCTCTGTTCCTTTTTGATTTTTTTTCCACGTTTTACTGAGAAAACCCACTTTTTGTTTTATCTGGGTCAACTCCTTTTTAACGGCCTGAATGTCATCTCCTTTCAACTTTCCAGACTTGGAAGACGATCCTCGTTGTCCACTCTTAGAGATGAAGGTTTCACCCCTCCGTGAAGTGCTTCCTGATACACGCTGGCCTTTCGAGGACTCTACAGCACCGGCAATAGGAGGTGGCGGTGGAACACGTGCTGGGTAACTGTGCATCCTGTCATCGTAACGTTGGAAGTCATAGTCCAAGTCAGAAGAAGAGCCGTACATCTCTGCTGCAGGTCGTTTCACACCTGCCTTTCCTCGGTTCACTTTTGACTCTGCAGCCAGATTGGTATCTAAAACCGGGCCAGCAATCATCCCGCCCTCCTCTCCTGCCACAGCAGCCCGGGCATTCCTCTCATTAACATACTGAATGAAGGCAAGGCCCCTGTGAACAGAGCAACTCACAGTTTTGCCGTACTTCGAGAAGGTGGCCTCCACACCAGACTTCTTGACCACAAGAGTGTTGAGATGCCCCGTGAGCACACGGGAGTTCACGGAGCGAGGATCTGTCTTGTTGGTAACATCGCTGGCCATTGCGATTGATGGTAAGAATCCTCCCAAAGCCAAAGAGTGTAGCTGAAGATCAGAAAATCTCACCAAGCAAAGTTCCACTAACTTAGTATATTTCAAGAGATCTGTAACCAAGAAAGGAGAGGGAAAAGAGATTCAGTTGAATTTCTTGATCCCAGGTTCCAGGCAGAGAAACCAACTGCAGCTAGAGGTAGGAAATGTCTCCAACTCTTCACAAAATGCATGCGTATGTATTCTGAGGGATACTTATTTATGGGGTGTGCTGTGGTTCATCAGTATATGATCGAAATGATCAAATCAAGGTAATTAGCATTCCATCATCTTAAATATTTATCATTACTTTGTGTTGAGAACATTCAAAAATCTTATCTTTTTAGCTATTCTTTTTTTTTAGAGAGGTTTTTGCTATAGGGTGCATGTGCTCACCAGAAAGACAGAGAGATAGAAAGCAAGAAATCACCCCCCAGGGGGGGTGGTCATGCTGCAATCCCTTCTCCTCCATTCTTTTCTTGGGATCTTGGGCAAGCATGCACACGCACCCGGCGTGAGTTTAAGCCACCAGGTCCGGGACTTGAACCGCGGTCGACTACATGGGAGTCCAGCGACATAGCCATTATGCTAATTGTTGGTTCCCCTGAAACATGTTCTTTATTTTTCTTCTAGTAGTTTCAGTTTCAAGTCTTAAATTCAAGTCTTTAATTTATTTTGAGCTTGTTCTTTGTGTATAGTGATTGATAGGGGTCTAGTTTCTTTCTTCTACACACAGATATTCAATTTTCCCATCCTTAGTTATTAAAGAGACTGTCCTTTCTTCAGTGAATGTTCTTGGCACCTTTGTAAAAAATCAGTCAGTTGTATATATTTGGATTTATTGCTGAGTTTTAATTCTGTTCCACTGGTTTATGTGACTTTTTTGTTGTTGTTGTATTTTTTTTTTTTGGCCATTGTCATGCTATTTTGATTATTATAGTTTTGTAATATGTATTGAAGTCAGGTATTGTGATGTCTCTGAACGGTCTTTTGAACCAAGCATGTTGACATTCCATCATCAAGTTAATGCATTTATTGGTCACTATATCATATCTCTGATGAAGAACACTAAGGCAATAGTTCTCAACATATGGTCCAGGAACCCCTGGTGGTCCCACTCTTTTAGGGTCTCTACAAGGTCAAAAGTCAAGCATGGGTAAAAGATCCTTTCAAAGTGGAAAGTAAGTAAATGGGTTTTAAAATTTAAATTATGATTATTATTATCATTATTTAATTTGAACAATGAGAGAGAGAGAAAGGGAAAGTGAGAATGAAAGAAGCCAGGTTCAGGACTCGAATTGCTGTCAGCCACGTGTGAGTCCAGCACTTCAACCACAACACCAGTTGCTGACCCCAATAAATGAATTTTAATGTAACAGAAAAGTTTACTGATAACCGTTTCGATTCCACATTGCAACTAATCAATAAAAAAACTACCACTTGTCAATTGTTTTAGTATTATAAAAAAAGAATATCTAGGGACCAGCAGTTAGCGTAATGGCTATGTTGCTGGACTCCCATGTAGTCGACTGCGGTTCGAGTCCCGGATCTGGCGGCTTAAACTCACATCAGGCGCGCGTGTTTGCGTGCCCAAGATCCCAAGAGGAGAATGGAGGAGAAGAGATTGCGGTGTGGCCATCCCCCCGGGGGGGTGATTTCTCTCTTTCTGTCTCTCTGTCTCTCTCTGTCTTTCTGGCGAGCGCACGCTCTCTATAGCAACTAAAAACAACAACAACAAAAAAAAAACACTACAAATATTTGAAACATTATTAAAATACTCTTCTGTTTTCCAACTACACATCCAAGTGGGGCTGAATTGTCTTCATATACTTCAACTAAAACAATATATTGCTGGGGGTCAGCAGGTGGTGTGGTGGTTGGACCACTGGACTCCCACATGGCCAACCACTGTGCAAGGTTGCTTGCTTTCTCATTCCCCCCCCATTCTCTTTCTGTCTCTCTCTGTTGACCATAACAAGTTAAAAATAATAATAATAATAGGGGCAGGCAGGTGGCATGATGATTAAGGGTGCTGGAATTCCACATGACCAACTGTGATTCCAGTCCTAGGCCTGGTGACTTGCTTTCTCACTTTTCCTCTCTCTCTCTCTTGCTTGCTCTGTCCCTCTCTGACCAAATTTGAAAACAAATAAATAAATAAATAAATAAAGCTAAATAAAATAATTTTAAAAATAATAAAATAAATAATTCTTAAAAAAAACATATTGCAAGAGATAGAATTCAGAAGCAGTTATGAGAATCTAGAGTTATCCTTTTTTTGGGGGGGGACAAATTTTTACTATAGGGCACGTGTGCTCACTGGAGAGACAGAGACAGAAAGCAAGAACTCAGCCCCCCACCCCCAGGAGAGGATGACCATGCCACAATCCCTTCTCCTCCATTCTCCTCTCAGGATCTTGAGCATGCACGCACATACACCCAGCATGTTTTAAGCTGTGTCCAGGACTCAGACCACATTGGAGTCCGGTGACATAAACATTATGCCATCTGCTGGTTCCAAGTTGTGTTAATCTTTTTTCTTCTTTTTTTTTTAAGAGATTTTTGCCTTAGGGCACGTGTGCAGGTCAAAGAGAGACAGAGACGGTGAGAGGAAAAGTGAGAAATCATCCCCCAGGGTGGATGGGCACGCCCCCATCCCTTCTTCTCCATTTCCTCCCAGGACCTTGGGCACACATGCACACACACGCACACACGCCCAGTGTGAGTTTCAAGCCACTAGGTCCAGGACTGCAAACCAAAGTCTGCCATTTGGGAGTCCAACATTATAACCGCTATGCCAACTGCTGGCCCCCCTTTTTATTCCTTCTTTCACAAGACCGTCTCAGCTATTCTAAGTCCTGTGCCTTTCCATGTACACTTTAACATTACTTTGTCTGTCTTCTGTGGTGGTTAATTTTGAGTCAACTTGACTGGGCTAAGGAATACCTAGAAGACTGACAAAGCATTGCTCTGGTGCTCATGGAGGTGGACTTTTTGTTTTTAAGGATTATTTTATTTAACTTTATTTGCTTATTTTAATTTTACCAGAGAAGAACGGGAGGGGAGGGGGGCGGCGAGTGGGAAAGCAAGCTGCCGTCCAGGACTTGAACCGCGGTCGACCAGTGGTAGTCCAGCACCCTTAACTACCACACCACCTGCCGGTCCCTCCAGAACAGATTAACATGGGAGTCTGAGAAGACAAGAGGTAGAAGATCCACCCTTATTGTGTGCAGGAATAATCGAATTAACAAGGAACCCAGAAAGAATAAATACAGAAGACAAATATATCTCTTTTGAAAAAAAGCGAGATAGACATCAGACCTCAAGGCTTGTCTGCCTTATGCTCCTGAATTCACACCAGCAGCTCCCCAGATCCTCCGGCTTCCAACCTTGGACTGAGTGCTACATCACCGGCTTCCCTGACTCTGAAACCTTTGGGTCTGGGCTGATTCACGGTCCCAGAATCCCAGGCTCGCAGATCTCAGCTCTGGCTCACAGAGGGCCTACTATGGGACGCATGATGTCATTTCCCCCAAATTTCCCTACTACCTATTTATACACATCCTATTGACTCTGTCCCCTAGAGAACCCTGACTAATAAAAAGAAACCCTTGCTGGGTTTCAATAGCAGCTTTATTTGCTTTCATCTAACACCCAAAGTATGATTTATCTGCTCAAAGACATCTCTAGGGTATCCCCATTTGACCAAGGACTTCTTCAAGGAAAAAAATGCATCGTATTTAATCTTTCCAATTGCCAAGCACATAGCACAACCCTGGGCGTACAGTAAGTGCTCATTCAGTATTTGCTAGGTGAGTTCAAATATCTCAAATTACACATTTTGGGAACCAGCAGTTAGTGTAATGACTATGTTGCTGGACTCCCATGTAATCGACCACGGTTTGAGTCCCGGACTCGGTGGCTTAAACTCACACCGGACGCGTGTGCGTGCGTGCCCAAGATCCTGAGAGGAGAAAGGAGAGGTTAAGATACTTGCTTTCACCACCTTAGAATATTAAAAGAATTAAAAAGAGGGCTTTCAAGGTTTCTGGGAAGATAGAATATATTTCTGAGGTAATCCATGATTATTTTTTTCTTTTCTAAGAATTATTTAATTTTATTACATATATATATCACACACACATACACATATATAATTTTCAATTTGTACAGGGCCCATGCACTGTACAACACAGAGCGAGAAACAGAGCGAGAAAGTGAGAAAACAAGATGTCAGATCAGGGACTCCAATCACGGTTGGCCATGTGGGAGTCCAATGCCTTAACTACCAAGCCAACTGCTGGTCCCATAATTACTTTTTAAAAAAAGAATCATTTATTTATTTATTTCCATTTGTTATTATAATTAGTATTATTATTTTAATTTGACCAGAGAGAGAGAGAAAGGGAAAGTGAAAAAGCAAGCCACCAGATGCAGGACTGAAACTGCAGTTGGTCAGGTAGGAATCCAGTGCCCTCAATAGCCACACCACCTGTTGGTCCCTCAAATTGCATTTATAAGACTCGTCAGCAGGTTTTGTTTTACATTTAATTTTGTCTTCCATTCCAATTGGTCCCTACAGTAGGAAATTATTTTTCTTTTGCTATGGGGGCATGTGTGTTCGTCAGAGAGAGACAGAGAAAAAGAGGGGGAAAGCAAGAAAGCATCCCCCATGGGGAAAGGCCACACACCACAACTCTTCCATCCTCCTCTGGGGATTATGGACATGCAGGCCCAGTGTGATTTTTCTTCTTTCTTTCTTTCTTTCTTTTTTTTTTTAACATGATGTATTTTTTTCTTTGTTTGTTTTTAATTAATTAATTTACAG
This sequence comes from Tupaia belangeri chinensis, assembly GCF_000334495.1. Classification (NCBI taxonomy): domain Eukaryota; kingdom Metazoa; phylum Chordata; class Mammalia; order Scandentia; family Tupaiidae; genus Tupaia; species Tupaia belangeri. Next base: position 647,691 of record NW_006203897.1, read on the forward strand.
TCACTGAGCATTGTCTCAGCATACAAAATGTGATTTCCCATCCAGAATATACTGATTTTTCAGTTGTTTTCCATTCCTTCCCCCTCCTACATTTTGTTGATTCACAAAATTTCTTAAATAATCTGACTACTCTCAATAGCAAGCTCAGCTGGTATATACATATTTATGAATACATGTCTGACTTTAGGCATGAAATTCTGAGTAGAATGAATATAATAAGGTAGCACCTAGCTGATGCTATATAGCTTACTACAGTCATTAATTATATCTTTTTTACTATATTTTTTAATATCAAGAAAAGCAGTTTTAGCTTGGCTAAAGAATTTCTTCCTAATTCTTGAAGTTCAACCTGAGCATTCAGAGGCGTGCGGGAGGTAACCCGCAGTCTCTCTTCCATTCCGTTTTCACTCTTCGTGCATCAGAATCAGTGGGCATAGAGGAATATTCTGACCCTAATCGTATTCAGATGTTTAGATCCTTTAGATCCTTGTTCACTTGGGCCTGTCTAGACACTTAGTGTGTAGGAGCTGAGAAGCCACGGAATAAAGTTAAAAAGATAAAGAAAAAGGAAAAGAATTAGAGAAGAGGAAAGAAGAGGAAAATATAAAACAAAAGGAAGAAAAAAGATCATTAAAAAAACTTTAGATTTTGATTTTTAAAAGTAAAAATTGAAAACCGAGTGGCGCTCTTGCATGCCATGCAAAGGCAATATTTCACAGCTGAAGTGCAGGATCTATGTGAAGATGGGCCTGTATCTGTGCCTTTCCCAAATGGAATAGGGAAAGGCACAATCAACACAATAAAGAAGGGGCTTGAGAGCCCAGAGAATACATTACCTTAAAAAAAAAAAATTGGAGGACCAGCAGGTGGCATGGTGGTTAAGGCGCTGGACACTCCCACATGGCTGACCACGGTTCAAGTCTCTGACCTGGTGGCTTGCTTTCTCACTTTCCCTCTCTCTCTCTGTGTCTTTCTCTGGTCAAAATAACATAAAATGAATAAATAAATAAAATTAAATAAGAATAATTCTTTAAAAAATTAAAATAAAAAAAGCTAAAAGACAGAGAGATAGAGAAATAGGGAAAAGGAGACAAGAAGCACTACCCCCTAGAAATGAGTGTGGAGGGGGAAGTTTCAGCAGAAAAATCTTCATTTGAAGTCCCTGAAAACAATATTTCACAGCGGAAGTTCAGGATTCATGTCGATTATTTTCTTTTTCTTTTTCTTTTTGATTTTTTTTTTTTTGAGAGGTTTTTGCTACAGGGCGCATGCGCTCACCAGACAGACAGAGATAGACAGAGAGATAGAAAGCAAGAAATCACCCCCCAGGGGGGATGGCCACGCCACAATCCCTTCTCCTCCATTCTCCTCTTGGGATCTTGGGCACGCACGCACACACACCCGGCGTGAGTTTAAGTCGCCGGGTCCAGGACTTGAACCGCGGTCTACTACGTGGGAGTCCAGCGACATAGCCATTACGCTAACTGATGGTCCCACTTTTTTTTTTAATATGAAACTTAAAATAAGCCATAGGAAGAATTCCAGTCTTACACATTTACCCATGTTTATTTTCAAAAATTGTTTTTCTTTCTCTTTAGTGTTAGGAAAACAAAGTCTGGGTACTACGATTATTAGAACCCATAAACCTATAAATCTTGCTCCCAGATCAAGGTAAATAACTCTCCCTCATATTGCCATTGAGGAAGTCAGACGTGTACCCAGAGTGTGGCTTGACGGGCCCTTTGACAAAACCCTGCCAGAGTAGGTAAGCCCTGCCGCCTGAGGAGACGACTGCCCAGTCTCCCAGCAGCGGGCAGCACAGCCTAACTGCTTTCCCTCACTTCCATGGCCTCCCTGGCCGCCCGTCTCCATATCGTTTGTGGGGCTTTCCTTCCCAGCCCAGACTCTAAATACGGGTGGTTCCCAGGGTCTCCTCCTTCCTCAGCACCATGGGTGAGTTCCTCTGCTTTCTCAGTTTCAAAGCTTGTCTCAGAGGTGGGACGCATTCTTGATTCTGTGAAAAAGTCTTTCTAGAGAACACTGTCGCCCCTCAGCCTATTCATTTCACTGACTGATGGTCTTCAGAGCAAGAACTGAACATGTCTCACCTGACTCCTTACTTTGCCTTGGAAGTATCTCTTCATGCCTTCTGCCCTCTGTTCTGGATGACGGGTGGAGGGACAAGACCAGCTGCTGTCCATCTGAGCCAGTGACTGGGTGTTCAGGGCCATCTAAGTTCCAGGAAGTGTTAGCCCGTCCCCTGCTCACAGTTCTGGAGCCGCAGACTCTGACTGTGAACACCGATAGTTAATTTCCACCTGCCAGTTCCTGGGTTTATATCTCAGGGGATCTAAACTCAGCGGGGAAGAAAAGTTATTGGTTGACACACCCCCAACACACACATCCATCCCATCTCTAGGTTGTCAACCCCAAAGGGATCTATGGAGAGCAGATTTCTCTTCTGAGCTAGTTGCTATTCCACTTACGCACCACACCTGTTCACCCTGGACAGGTTCCAAAATGGAGCTCCTTCTCTTCCCCACCCAGCTTCCTCTCGCCCTTCCATCTCAGTAAGGGTATGTCTTTCCTATTGCAATTCGGGAAATCAACAAGCTGTTCTTTTTGTTGTTGCCGTTGTTTTTTTGTTTTTTTTGTTTTTTTGTTTTTTTTGTTTTTTTGGTTTTTTTTTGAAGGCTGTGCATAGTTTTTCATAATATACATTTTCTGTGAACTTTTTAAAGACATCATTGTATTTGAAAAGAAAATAGGTTCAAAAACAGAGACCTAATGGGACCAGCAGTTAGTGTAATGGCTATGTCGCTGGACTCCCACATGCTCAACCGCGGTTCGTGTCCCAGACCCGGTGGCTTAAAACTCACACCGGTTTCGTGTGCGTGCGTGCCCAAGATCCTGAGAGGAGAATGGAGGAGAAGGGATTGCGGCATGGCCATCCCCCTTGGGGGGTGATTTCTCGCTTTCTGTCTGTCTGTCTGTCTGGCGAGCACACATGCCCTATGGCAAAAACCTCTCAAAACAAAACAAAACAAAAAACAGAGACCTAAGTTTCCACTCTAAAAAGCTAGCAAAAGAAGAGCAAAGTAAACCCAAAGGAACTAGAAGAAAGGGAATGATAAACGTAAGATCAGAAACGAAACGCCCAACTGAGAAAACTAACAAAAACTCTTAAGTTGGACCAGAGTGTACTCATAGGGCGTGGTGGTGAGAAATCATACCCAAGGGGATGGTGGCTACGCTGCAATCCTTTCTCCTTTCTCCTCAGGATTTTGGGCACACACACACACATGTGCGCGTGCCTGGAGTGTTTTTGTTTGTTTTTAAGGTTTTAGCCATAGGGCATATGCATTCACTGGAGAGACAGTGAGAGGGAAAGTGAGAACACCCCAGGAGGAATGGCCTTGCAGCAATCCCTTTCCCTCTATTCTCCTCCTGTGACTTTGATTGTGTATGCACACACACACACACACACACACACAGAGCGTGATTTTCAAGCCACCAGGTCTGGGACTTGAACTGTGGTCAGCCATGTGGGAGTCCAGTGCCTTAACCACTAATGGCCCTGTTTGCCCCACCTCTGGTGTGTTTTTAAAGCTGCCAGGTGTAGGACTTGAATCACAAGGTCGACCATGTGTGATCCAGTACCTTAACCTCCATACCACCTGCTGGCCCTGTCATCTATTGTTTTGCTGAGACTTTCTGCTCTTTTCTTTTTTTTTTTTGGACAAGTTATTTAATGTTATTAATTATTATTATTGTTATTTTAATTTGATCAGAGAGAGACAGGGAAAGTGAGAAAGCAAGCTACCAGGTCTGTATGGCAGCCCGCCACGTGGGAGTTTAGCCCCTTAGCAACCACGCCACCTTCTGGCCCCTTTTCACTTATTTTAAACATGTTTAGAATTGCTTACTGAAGCATTTTTTACGACAGCTTTTTGAAAGTCCTTATAAGTAGTCCCAATATCTGTGTGGTGTACATAATAGTGTTTGTTGATCATGTTTCTTCATTCAAGTTGAAATTGGATTTTAGTTTCTAGGATCTTAGTTTCTGGTTCTGGTACGAATGATGATTTTTAATTGTATCCTGGACATTTTGAGGTATTCTGTAACTGTGACTCTTATTTAAACTTCCCTGAGGAAACTTCAGAAAGCTCATGGAAAATGGAATTAAAATACAAGTTTATTTTGGTACAAATAATGTTTGAAAGCCAAGCATAACTTTTTCATAATGCACATTTATACACCTTTTTGGGGGGTCATTTTTGCTAAAGGGTATATACATTCCCTAAAGAGTTGGAGAGAGAGAGAAAGTAAGAAATGACCCCCAGGAGGATGGCTATGCCACAATCCCTACTCTTTCCTTTTCCTCACACACATCCCCAGCATGTTCCTCAAGCCACTGGGTCTGGGATTCAAACTGTACAGTGAGCCATGTGGGACCCACAGCCTCAACCAACATGTCCCCTGGCTGGCCCTAAAGTACCTGCTTTCCATGAACTGTTGAAGACCCCCTTGTCTTCACTTACACCACTGTAATGGGGAGAAAGAAGGAGACTTTCCTGTTTCTTCTTTTCTTCCTTTTTTTTTTCTCTTCTTTCTTTTTTATGGGAGCCGAAAAGGGAGTCAAGTGAGAGAGAACAAAAGAAAGGGAGAGAGAGAAAGATAGGTGTTTTTGACAAGATTTCACCAAGCCTATGCAACCCTCTCGCCCCAGTCTCCCAATCAACTGGGATAACTGGTGTGCATAACTATCCCCAGTGTGTTCAGGTTGGCCCAGGAACCAAAGCTGATGATTAGGGTGTGGGTCCATCCTACTTGGTCCAGCTCCTATTTTCTCTGGTTGTCAGTACTCCAACCATGCCTGGTGTAGCAGGCTGGCAGCTGTTTTAAAATTCATGTCTGGGCTATACTCTGTGTTAGTACAGGTAAGGTCAAGTGTTGGTGGCAGCTGGCCAGCAGGTGGCATAATGGTTAACTCGCTGGACTCCCACGTGGTTGACTACGGTCCCAGTCCCAGACCAGGCGACTTGAAACTCACAAGGGTGCATGTTTGTGCTGCCCAAAATCCCAAGAAGAGAATAAAGGAGAAGGGATTGCAGTGTGGCCATGCCCCCTGGGGGGTGATTTCTCGCTTTTTGTCTCTCTGGCAAGTACACACACTCTAAAGCAATAAAACTCTCAAAAACAAAATATTGGTGGCAGTATGAATTTACCAAACTTGCAAAATTTTGGAGTGCCTTAGCCATACCTATCAAGCTGCACATACCATTGACCCAACAAATCAACACTTGTAGATATCTTCACAGAAATGCACAGGATAGGCATACAAGGATTTTCCATGCATGCTTTCCAAGCTGTGCTACGGCAACATGCCAGAAATGCCGTAAAGGCTCCTCAGTAGAGAACTGCATCTTTTTACCAGCATCCTAGTGTCTGGCAGCAGCTTTCTCATCTCTGGGCTGAGGTCTTGAACTTGAGCCCTACAGAGGGAAGGAAGCAGCTTCCTAGCAGTCCTAGGGGATAGCTGAGTTCTGGAAGTCATTTCTGGAAACCCAGCCTGGTGCCCCGCCCCCTCAGTCCACCCAGTGATTCTGTAAACTGTTTGGGAATATACCACTATAGCTGGGATTCCAGGAACAGGAAGTGCTGCTGCCAACTGCTCCAGATGCCACCAACACCAGGATGCCGTGGCCGAGCATGGACGAGGCAGCCTCTGCCACCTGCAGAAAGCAACCCAGAGCTGTGGAAAGGGCCTCTCCCTCACTTCTGTGCAAGCATGTGTGGAATGTAACCTGATTTAACCTGGAAGGAAGCTTAAAAACTAAGGCTTTCTGCTTTCCAGTTCCTGCAGTGAGGACAGACAGTATAGGAGGAGACACAGCTGGGTAATGTGTGCCCATCAAAGGTATCCAGCCTGACCCCTGCTTTAGCATAGTATTTCTTAGTTCTCTCATAACTGGGAACTTCAAAACTTGGAACTGTCCATGCAACTTTTGAGAAGTACTAGTTATGGGACCAGCGGTTGGTGTAAAGGCTATGTCACTGGACTCCCATGTAGTCGACTGTGGTTCGAATCCCAGACCCGGTGACTTAAACTCACGCCGGGCGCGTATGCATGTGTGCCCAAGATCCCAAAAGGAGAATGGAGGAGAAGGGATTGTGGCGTGGCCATCCCCCCTGGGGGGTGATTTCTCGCTTTCTGTCTCTCTGTCTCTCTCTGTCTCTCTGGCAAGTGCACACGCTCTATAGCAAAACCTCTCAAAAAAAAAAAAGTACTAGTTGCAGAAGATATAGGAGACCTTCTTTAAAAAAAAAATGTTTGAAGTTTATTCATTTATTTCTTCCTGAGAGAGAGAAACAAAGAGAAAGAGAGAACAGACAGAGACAGGGACTGCCAACAAAGTTCTCACACCACAGTCTACTCCTGGTCTTAATCAAGATCACAGGCAGGTGTGCATGCCCAGTGCTCAGGGAGGTCCCAGGACATGAACCCAGGACCTTTCCTGTGCCAATCCAGTTGTGTTTTTGCTACACCGCTGCCTGGCCCCCCAATATTTTTATTCCTTTACTTTTTGTTTAAGGTTTTAAGTCTCTCCCCAGTACTAAATCTGCCTCCCACAGACCCTTCTGAAGTCCCAGCCTATATTGTGTAGGCACATGAATGTTTTTCAGGGAGGTTTTTTTTGGGGGTTTTTTTCGTTGTTTTTTTTTTTTTGAGATTTTTTTTTTTTTTTTTGCTATGGGGCACACTCACCAGAGAGAAAGCGAGAAATCACCACAATCCCTTCTCCTCTTGGGATTTTGAGCATGCATGCACATGTCCCCAGTGGGAGAGGTTTTGTTGTTGTTGTTTAAGAGAGAGATTTGAGGGGTTTTGTTGTTGTTGTTTAAGAGAGAGATTTTTGCTATAGGGTGCATGTGCTCACTGGAGAGACAGAGAGAGATAGAAAGCGAAAAATTACCCCCTTGGGGGATACCCATGCTGCAATCCCCTCTCCTCCATTCTCCTCTTAGGACTTGGGCATGCATGCACACTTGCTGGCACGAATCTTAAATTGCCAGGTCCAGGACTCAAACCACATGGGAGTGAGTCCTGGACCTGGCAACTTAAGATTTGGCTACATGGGAGTCCAGCAATGTAACCATTATGCCATCCCCTGGTGTGATTTTTAGATCCCTGGGTCTGGGACTCAAACCGCAGTCGACTATCTGGGAGTCCAGTGATGTAACCATTCATCATCTGCTGGATCCCCAGGGAGGTTGTTTTAAGGAGCATCTCAAAAGAGCATGAAACCCCAAAAGTTGAGATCTGCTTTGCTGGGGGATACAGGTTACCATCATGGCTACCCTGAGCCACAGAGGAGAGGAAGAAGAGGAACTGGGGACAGTAGGCTGGTGGCAGCCAGGCATCTGGTTCCAGAGGTCCCCAGCCCTCTCCACTCCAGGTTTCCTTCAATACTCCCTTATATTTAGACCCTTATGAAGAAAATGTGCTCTCTCCATTTTTGTTTTTGGGTGGTTTTTTGCCTGTGTGTGGTATTTTAGACATGGTCTCACTATGTCACAATCCCCCTACCTCACCCTCCCAAGTAGCTGAATTACAGGCATGCCCTGGCTTGTTAGGGTACACTGAGAATCAAACTTAGGCCTCCACGTGGCCTCAGCCCACCAAGCAGCAGCGTCCAGCACACACCGTCACGGCAAGGCCACTGACTAGCCAAATTGATTGTCAACTGTGGTCACCTGTGGAATTTGTTAAAATTCAGAATTCTGGGACCAGCAGATGGCAGAATGGTTACAAAGCTGGACTCTCACGTGGTCAACCATGGTTTAAGTTCAGGACCTGGTGGCTTAAAACTCACATGGGGCACATATGTGTGAGTGCCCAAAAAATCCCAAGAAGAGAATGGAGAAGGGATTGCGGCATGGCCATCCCCCCTGTGTGTGTGGGAGGGGTGATTTCTAGCTTTCTGTCTCTCTGTCTCTCAGGCAAGAGCACATGCCCTAAAGCAAAAATCTCTCTCTTAAAAAAAAAGAATTCGAATTCTGGTCCCCACCTTAACGCAGATCTACTGAGCCAAAAGTTTTAGAGAGAAACCTGTTTGACCAGAAATCTGAATTTTTCACATACTTGATGAGTGAGTGAGTCACGTGCAGCACCAAGTTTGGAAACATAAGTGCAGACACCTTTGTCTTTGCTGCTATTGGGCACCATTTCCTCTCTCGGTGCTTCCTGCCTCGTGCTGACTGCCGTCCCTGAGACACGAGGGCAGCCAGGGCACATGGTCAGGGACAGGCGAGCGCTTGGTTAGTCACCCTGTGACCCGTGGTGTCATTCACTGCCCAACGTGCACTTCAGGCTCCTTGTCTGGACGAGAGGTTGGGAAAATCTGACTCACGTCAAGAACTTTGAAATCTGCAGATAAATTCTCCTCGCAGTGACTGTTGGCACGAAGAATGCTCTGTGAGGAATCACAGCCACGCTGGCAGACCACCCATCGGTGACAATGCTCAGCTGTCTCACGGCCCACCCATCTCTGTCCCCGCTACCCACTCCCCATTCCCACCCCACGTTGCCACGTGAGGCTCACACTGCAGAGGACGACTCTGCAGAGTTCGCAAGCGGGATTCCAAATGTTCTTGCTGGGCTCTACCTCAGCTGTGGCATCTACTGGCTTAACTTAACCCCACTGTCACATCCCCATGAACCTTAACCGCTC
>NW_006203897.1:656854-669578 GCF_000334495.1 Tupaia belangeri chinensis
GCTCTTTATTACCTCTAATATCAGTCAGCGTTCTAGAGGGTGAAGGGCGAGTGATGACGTCTTTGCAAGGTGGCCAGATGTCTCCTCAGGGCCAACAGCTTTTATCCTGCGACTGCTTGGTTTCCCATATATCAATATTTATCGGCTGGACTATCGTCAGTTTTATGAATGAAAGCTGAATGACCATAAATCATTCTGGGGGTGGGTAATCGTAGGGGGCAGGCGTCGCTTCTGTTTGGAAGCTTGCCGGCAGGTGTGCTTATCCATTCCGTGGGCAAGTCTGCAGGCGGTTACCCACCCAGGGCTGCACCTCTGGTGCTGCTGTAAGGACGCCTTGGCAGACAGGGCAGAAGCAATTCACCAGCCCTAAAGGCCTCATTGCGCGTTCGTAAGAAGGCTTACTATTAGGCTGTCCTTTCCACCACGTTCGGATCACAGGAGTAGACAGCAGCCAGTGTCTCAGAGCTTGAAGGCATACAGGGCAGGACTGCCGTCTGGTCCTCCAACCCCTGCCCGCCACGATGAGCTTATAGACTGATGTCTTTGGGATTCAGTCTAACTTCTCCAAGTCTGGGTGAAGTTGCATGACTGACGGCTAACAGACTATCTACGTAGCACTTACTGTGTTTATAGGACAGGCCTCATGAGAACGTCAGGCGAGTAAGCCCTATTATGAACCCTGTTTTACAGATGCAAAAACCAAGGGTCAGAGAGGATAAGTAACTTGCCCAGATCCCCACAGCTGGTAAGGGGCAGAGCCAGGATTGCAAACCTGAGTCAGTGTGTTTCAGAAGCTGAGCTCCTCTACTAAGAGGATGACTAGGGCCTCATTAGACGGGGCCAGTGGCAGTTCCCCAGGAAACATCCTGAATTCATGAGCAGCAGTCCAACATCACTATCCTGAGCTCTCTATCAAGAAGAGTGTGAAAGACAGCTAGTCAAGAAAATGGCCATTCCTGGGGCTGCCAGGTGGCATGGTGGTCAATGCACTGGACTCCCACATGGCTGACTATGGTTTGAGTCCTGGACCTGACAACTTGCTTTCTCACTTTCTCTCTCTCTCTCTCTTTCTGTTGAGCACACATGCCCTATAGCAAATTAAAAATAATAATAATAAATAAAATTTAAATAAATAATTTAAAAAAAAAAGAAAACAGCCATTTTCTTAGAGGTGCCCAAACTTCAACATGTACCCAAACCACCTGGAGGGCTCATTCAAACACGGATTCCCAGGCTCCACTAATGGTTCTCTGCTTCACTAGGTCTGGAGTGGAGCCTAGCAATTGGAGCTCCATGATAAATAATTTTTAAAAAAAAGAAAACAGCCATTTTCTTAGAGGTGCCCAAACTTCAACATGTACCCAAACCACCTGGAGGGCTCATTCAAACACGGATTCCCAGGCTCCACTAATGGTTCTCTGCTTCACTAGGTCTGGAGTGGAGCCTAGCAATTGGAGCTCCATGAAGCTCCCTGGTGGTGCTGACCATCCAGGGGCCACACTGAGAACCTCTGCTCCAGCCTGTGACACTCACCAGGGGTCTCCAGTTATGGCTGTTCAGACTTGTCTTAAGCAAAACTGGATGTCGGCTCCTGCTTTTCCCTGTCCAGGGCTTCCTGCAGGACAGTTCTCACTGACTATCCAGGTTTCTGCCTGCCTGATAATCACTGTCACCTCCAGTCACTGTCCCTTCTGTGGGGGAGGTGGGAGTACTGAAACAGAGAATAGAAAGGAGAGGACAATCTTTTTAAAGAATTATTTATTTATTTTGGGGCTGGCAGATGGCATGATGGTTAAGGACACTGGACTCCCACATGGCTGACCATGGTTTGAGTCCTGGACCTGGTCACTTGCCTTCTCACTTTCCACCTCTCTCTTGTTCTCTCTCACTCTGTCCCTCTCTGGTCAAATTAAAATAAATTTTAAAAAATTATTTATTTTTATTTATTATTATTATTTTATAATTTGCTACAGGGCACATGTGCTCTCCAGAAAGAGAGAGAGAGAGAGAAGGAAAGTGAGAAAGTAAGTTGCCAGGTCCAGGACTCAAACCACAGTTGACGTCTGGAAGTCCAGCACCTTCACACCATACTGGTCCCAGAGAGGGCAATTTCTAACACAATGAAGTAAGTTGGAAACGGCAGCCTCAGGCACCCATCAGATATGACTTTAGGTGGTTTGGACTTTCTGCCGTCCCTTACCTCCCACTCCACGGAGTCACCACTTCTGCCTTCACAGCACGCTATTAAAGCCTATTTAATACATTCAGGCGCTATCCATCACTTAGCTTATCAAGTGACTTTACCCAACACAAATACATGTCACACCAGTCCAGCTGAGGATACCATACACATTATCATCAACAGATAATAATCCATTTCTGTGTCCCATAAATGTCTGTCTCTCTATTTTTCTCCTTAATTTCTTGATGTTCTTGATATTTGAGGACACTGAGCCAGTCACTCGAAGACATTTAATCGTGTCTACACCTTTAAGAAAAAGGGTATAATCAGGTGTATATAAGAAAAAAGGCGTGTGCATGCACACACACACACATCGGGGATGCATGTTTCAAAACGTTCATGGAAACTGTGGCGCTCTTTGAGGCTGACCCCTGTGGGAAGGTTCTGAGTCGGGTCCAGAGATCTCTGAGTACATTGGACATGCAAGTACCTGCGTGCCATCCAGGACCGGCTGAAGCTGAGGGCGGATGGCAACATCAAGACTCTGTTGGGTGTGCCACCTCTATCTTTCTCTACATGTCTCTCCCTGTTGCTCACGAAGTAATTTTATTGGGGCCGGCAGGTGGTGTAGTGGTTAGAGGTGTTGGACTCCCACATGGCTGACCATGGTTCAGGTCCCGGACCTGAAGACTTGCTTTCTCATTTTCTCTCTGTGTGTCTCGCTCTGGTCAAATTAAAAAATAATAATAACTATTATGATAAATAAAAATAAAGGAAATAATAATTCTTTTTAAAAAAGAAGTACTTTTATTAAAATATACTAGTTTAGGGTCAGCAGATGGTGTGGTGGTTAAGGCACTGAAATACCACATGGCCAACCGTGGTTCAAGCCCCAGACCCAGTGGTTTGAAAATGACACTGGGCACATATACATGTGTGCCCTAAATCCCAGGAGGAGAATGGAGGAGAAGGGATTGCAGCATGGCTGTCCTCCCTGGGGGTCAATTTCTGATTTTCCCTCTTTGACTCTCTCTGGCAAGTGTACATATCCTATGGCAAAACCTTAAAAAACAAACAAACAAACAAAAAAGTACTGGTTTATTTTGGTGCAAAAAATTTTGAAATCCATGCACAGTTTTCTTTCTTTTATTATTATTATTTTTTTTTTTTGGAGAGGTTTTCACTATAGGGCGTGTGCGCTCACCAGACAGACAGAGAGAGACATAGAGACAGAAAGCGAGAAATCACCCCCCAGGGGGGATGGTCACACCGCAATCCCTTCTCCTCCATTCTTCTCTCGTGATCTTGGGCACACATGCACACGCGCCCAGCCTGAGTTTTAAGCCACCGGGTCTGGGATGGGCACCATGGTTGACTACGTGGGAATCCAACGACATAACCATTACGCTAACTGCTGGTTCCTCATAGTTTTCTTATAATATGATTTTTCATGGGCTTTTTGAAGACCCCCTCAGACAAGAAAAGAGCATCTGGGCTGGCAGGTGACATGATGGTTAAAGGTGCTGGACTCCCACATGGCCGACCACAGTTCGTGTACCAGACCTGGTGGGTTGCTTTCTCACATTCTCTCTCTTCCTCTCCCTCTCTCTGGTCAAATTAAAATAAACAAATAAATAAAGTTAAATTTTAAAAAAGAAAGAAAAGAGCTTCTGATGCTGGTGGGTAGGATGCTGTTGCAGCAGCTAAAAGAAGTGATTAATTACAGGCTGGATTTCTCTACTCCAATCCTCTATTCTCTGCATCGGCAAAAACAAGTACAGGCTTTCTTCCCTTTATTTTCTCTCCAATTAGTCCTGCATATTCTCTCATGTATTTTGCTTGGGAAGGACCCTGGACTGCCTTCCATCCACACCCTTCCTCCTTTCATCTGCCGCCTCCCATCACCACACCTACCTCTGCAAAGTGACCTTTCCTCAGCGCAGCCTCCATTCCAGGCAGGGAAGGTAAGGGTGTGCGCTGGCAGCTGGTCACGTAGGCAGGAAGGCCACTGCAATGAGCCCCTCCACCCCCCTGCAGACTCCCCAAGGCCAATGAAGTTCTCCACCTCCCTGCAAGTGCCCCAAGTAAAATGACACCTTTTAACAACCTGCAGACCCTTCAGCATCCATGGCTGTGCCTTCTTGGCCTAGAATAAGTATCTGTATGAAGCCTCGAGGGGATACATCAATGACTTTTTAGGTCTCCTATTAAACCAATGGATTGCAAGTGTGTCTCCACATCAGCCCCCTGCATGGTCCCCCTCACTGCCTGATGGGCATCATTTAAATGTCCAGATACCTCTACTTTGGCTGGACCAAACCCAAAGGCTATTTGCAAGTGGGAAAATCTGTACTCAGCTCCCCCTGCTGCAGCTGAACTCCCTTTCTATTCTCTTCCATTCTTCCTGCTACGGGGATTGATCATACTGAGCTTTGGGCCAGTCATTGTGGTGAACAAGGGCATCATTTCGATCAACAAACTCTAGAAACCAACACTCCTGGGGACCTCCTTCACTAGACTAGACCTAAGATGTGGTCACTGCAAAAGACCAGGAGTGGCTCTTGATGACAGCGCCTGGGATGAAACTGTGTACAAGAGGATTGTTCCAGGTTTAAGGATGACTCAGCACGCATGGCCTTCATTATTTTATTCGGTTTTAGCATACACACAGAGACGTTCACAACTCATACACTGGATGAATGTCCATGCTCATGTAACCGACAACCAGATCAAGACACAGAACATGACCAGCGCCCCAAGAAACCTTCTCAGGTTCATCTCTGTACCCACCTCCCCAGCCAAAGATAACCACAATCCTAGTTTGAAGTAATATAAACCATCTTTGCCTGTTTTCAAACTTTATGTTAATGGAATCATAGCTTATCAACTTGGGTCTCTGTTTGGTTACACGTCATCGCTGTGCGCTTCATCCGTATTTTTACACAGAGCTGAGTTTGTTCATCCACCCACATTGCTAGAGTGTTCCATTTGTCTGAGTGCACCACAATTTGCTTATCCACTCTTCCACTGACGGGCTCTTGGGTCGTTTCTAGTTTAAGGCCATCGCAATAGTGCAGCTGTGGACAATCTAGTACGTGTCTTTTGTTGTTGTTGATACTCATTTTTTTTTTAAATTTATTTATTTTACATTCACTCACTGAATATCATCACAGCATACAAAATATGATTTCCCATCCAGAATACACTATATAGTGGCTTAATCATACATGTTATCATCACAAATCATTTTCCATCTCTTGTTTCTTAAATATATTTTCTTTCTCCTATTACTTACCCTGAGCCATTTCTCACCCTCCTCCCACCCTGTCTCTGGTATCTATAGTTGAATTCCATTTATTTTTTCTTTCCTACATTTTACTGATTCACAAAATATCTTAATTAAATGAACTGCTTTCTTTTTTTTTTGGAGAGGTTTTTGCTACAGGGCGCATGCGCTTGCCAGACAGACAGAGAGAGACAGAGAGACAGAAAGCGAGAAATCACCCTCCAGGGGGGATGGCCAAGCCGCAATCCCTTCTCCTCCGTACTCCTCTTGGGATCTTGGGCACGCACGCACATGCGCCCGTCGTGAGTTTTAAGCCACCAGGTCTGGGACATGAACCGTGGTTGATTATGTGTGATTCCAGTGACATAGCCATTATGCTAACTGCTGGTCCCTAAATGAACTGCTTTCAATAGCAAGTTCAGTGGATATTTGGATGGATGTCTTTGAACACGAGTCTGACTTTAGGCATGAAACTGTGGGTAGACTGAATATACTATAAAGTAGCACCTGGCTGAGGCTATATAGCTTACTGTGGTCATTAAATATAGGTACTTTTTAAAGATATTTTTAATTTCAAGAAAGGTAGTTGTAGCTTTTCTAAGTCAAAATCAAAAAATGTTAAGAGTACTTTGCTTAAGACTTAAAGCCAAGGAACAGGTTAGGATTCTGTTCAAACAGTAGGTACGTGAACATACTGACAGCTCATACAGGACAAAAATCTCCAAATCTGGAAAACAAAGCCTAGAAGCAAATCAGTAATGTTTTGGTCAGGAGTCGTAAAATTCTGTTTCCTCAGTTCAGTCTCAGGTACTTAATCTATCTTCTGTTGTGGTCCAATCTTTCTGTTTAAGTTCTGGAAAATATTCAACTCTAGATTTGTCCCTACCATGAAGTTGGCCATTTTCGGTATCAGCAGTTGGCGTCATGGCTATGTTGCTGGGCTCCACGTGGTTGACCGCGGTTTGAGTCCCGGACCTGGTCTTAAACTCACACCAGGCATGTGTGTGTGCATGCCCAAGATCCCAAAAGGAGAATGGAGGAGAATGGATTGTGGCGTGGCCATCCCCCTGGGTAGTGATTTCTCTCTTTCTGCCTCTCTGTCTCTCTCTGTCTCTCTGGTAAAGGCACATGCCCTACAGCAAAAACCTCTCCAAAAAAATGCAAAAATATATATATATATATATATATTGGCCATTTTCTTAATTGTTTTTGAACTCTTGTTTCTGTGTGATGTATTTCATTCTCCTGATATAGTACTCCCTTCAAAATGTCTTGGAGAGCTGGCATGGTGTTGGTAAATTTGTTCAGGTTTTGTTTGTCTGAGAATGTTCTTATCTTTTCTTCCCATATGAAGGATAATCTTGCTGGTTACAATATTCTTGGTTGAAATTTTTTTCTCTTAACACTTTGAATATATTTTCCCATTCTTTCCTTGCTCACATAGTTTCTGAAGAGAGTTCCACTGTTAGCCTGATGGGATCTGATGAGAAGAGCATTCCACTGTTAGCCTGATGGGATCTGATGAGATACCTTTGTAGGTAACTTGATGTTTCTCTCTTGCCAATCTTAGTATCTTGTCTTTGTGGTTGTGGTCATGCTGATTTTAATGTGTCTTGGAGAAAATCTTCTTGGGTTGGTTCTATTTGGAGTCCTTTGTATTTTTTATGACTGGATCTTTGAGTGCCTCTCTAGGTTTGGAAAATTTTCTTCCAGGACTTCATGGAGTAGATTATCAACACTCTTACTAGTCTCTTGACCATCTGAGATACAATTATCCAGATGTTTGGATGTTTAATGGTATCTAGTATTTCTTGTATATTATTCTCATTTTGGGGGGCTATTTTCTCAGTCTTCGTGGTGGATTTCTCTAGTCCAACTATTCCGTCTTCTACATCTAAGATTCCATCTTCTTTATGATCTAGCCTACTTTTAATACTTTCAAGGAACATTTTGATTTCCTGTATTATAGCCTTCATCTCTATCAGTTCCATTTGATTATTTTTTATGGTGAGTATTTCCTCTTTCAGATCTTGCAAGAACTTTCTCACCTTCTGGAACTCTTTGGCTCTTTTATCCTGCATCTTCTGGAGTTCATTGTCTCTCTTCTCTTGCATCTGTTAGCTTTGTCACTGTGAATATTCTAAATGATTTATCAGACATTCCGTGAGTTCCTTTGTATGGTCTGTGGATGAAGAGGAGTTATTCTTTTCCCTTGGGGGAGAGATATTTTCTTGGTTTCTCATATTTCTTGTGTCTCTGCAGTGATTTCTGGTCATCTGGTGGGTTACACATTTCTTCCTAATATCTCGAAGTTCAATCTGAGTGTTCAGAGGCATGTAGGAAGAGGCGATCTGCAAACTCACTACCATTTGTTTTTTCTCCCTTTGTGCAGAGATTCAGTGGGAACTGAAGAATATTCTGACCCTAATAGTATTCAGGTATTTGATTTCAGTTCACTTAGACCTGTCTAGACACTGAATGCATGGAGGACAAGCAGCAAAGTGGTGAAGGTAAAAGAAAAAGGGGAAAGAAATAGAGAAAGAGAAAAAAGGAAAACAAAAATAAAAACAAAACCTTACAAAATATATTTTATTTTTTAAAGTTAAAAAACTGTGCAGCACGTAAGTGCGCCACATGAAAGCACTAGTTTCAACTCCAATGGAGTCTGCCTCTTCTAGATGGGAGGAAGGAAGGGTAAGAATTACCAAGAGAAAGGAGGATCTGAAAGCCAAGAAAATACTTTACCTTAAAAACTTTTTTAAAAATAAATTTTAAAAATGAAAAGACGAGAGATAGAGAGAAGGATGGGGGGCTACTCACTCATGAATGGGCTTCAGAGGGTGAAGTCTCAACAGAAATTCATTAGTTTAGTCCCTGAAATCACTAGTTCTGGGTCCAATGGAGTCTTTGCCTCTCCTAGATTGTACATGCCTCTAATGAACTATGCATACTTAATGGTTGCTGGTCATAGGGTACATACTTAGCTTTAGTTAGGACTGTCAAGAGGTTTTTAAAAGTGATTTGCTATGATCTGAATGTGTCCTACAGAAGTTCATATGCCAGAAACTTAATCCCCAAATTAATATGTTGATGGTATTTGGAGTTGGGGGCTTCAGGAGATAATTAGGATTAGATGAGGTCATCAGGGTGGGCCCCCTCGATGGGATTGATGGCTTTATAGGACAAGAGAGAAAGACATGAGTTGACACACACTTGCTCTGTCTCACTATGTTTTGTCTCCCTCTGTGCCATGATGCAACAGAAAGGCCTTCTCGTCAACACTCGGTATCTCTATCTTCCTCACTGTGCCATTCTGACAGGTGTGCAGTGGTATCTCCTGGTTTCACTTCATGTTTCTCCAGAGATATTGGTATTGAGCATCTCTTATAAGTTTGATGAATATCTAAATATCTTCTTTTATGTGCCCTCGCTAGAAAGACAGAGAGTGACAGAGAGAGAGAAAGCGAGAAATCACTCCTCAGGGGGGATGGCCATGCCGCAATCCTTTCTCCTCCATTCTCCTCTTGGAATCTTGGGCATGCATGCACACATGCCCAGCGTGAGTTTAAGTCACCAGGTCCGGGACTCAAACCACGGTGGACTATATGAGAGTCCAGTGACATAGCCATTATGCCAACTGCTGGTCCCTATTTTTTTCATTTTTTAAGATGATTCTTTTCTTCCACAGAGAGACAGACACCCCCAAAAGGGTCTTCATGCCTTGATCAACCCCAGTCTCAGCTTGCCCAGGTCATGTGTGCCCTGTAATGCTCAGGGAGGCCCAGGACATGAACACAGGCTCTTTCCCATATGGGCACAGTCGTGTCACCACTGTTCCACCACCTGCCCCCGTAATTTCTTTATTCTGAGAGGACTTTGCTTCACTTTTTAATGTTTTATTTTTGTTAGCACAGACAAAAAGTAGTGTTTATTTAATATATGTCAGCTCATATTCATACACATGGTCAATTGTCAGAGAAAATAATGACTATATTAATAATGACTGGGACCAGGAGTTAGTGTAGTGGCTATGTTGCTGGACTCTCATGTAGTTGACTGTGGTTCAAGTCAAATACATAAATAAATAATAATGAGCAGTAGTATTTTTGAGTGGTTGCTCTACATTATCTCATTTTATCTTCATAAATATCCATCTTCCTTTATGTTTTTATTTATCTATTCATTTATTTTTTATTTTTTGCTATAGGGCACTTGCACTTGCCAGAGACAAAAACAGAAGAAGGAAAATGAGAAAGCACCTCATTAGGGGGATGGTCATGCCACAATCCCTTCTCCTCCGTTCTTCTCTCTGGATTTTAAGCACACAGGCACATGCGTCAGCGTATTTTTCTTGTTTCAGGTCTCTGGATCCAGGACTCAAATAGTGCTGTTGGCCATGTGGGATCCAACTGCCTTAACCTCCACACTATCTGCTGGCCCCCTCTCCCTTTTCAATAGAGGAAAGTTCCAAGTGCCTCAGAGAGGTTCAGGTTCAGTAGCATGAGAACTAGGAAGAGGAGCTGTATTGGCTGACTAAAAAGTTATTGAAAAAATAAGGGGACCAGCAGATGGTGTAATGATTATGTTGCTGAACTCCCACATAGTTGACCATGGTTTGAGTCCCAGACCCAGTGGCTTAAAACTCATGCCAGGGGACCAGCAGTTGGCATAATGGCTATGTCTCTGGACTCCCATGTAGTCAGTTCCGTGGTTCGAGTTCCAGACCCAATGGCTTAAACTCATGCCGGGCACATGTGCGTGCATGCCCAAGATCCCAAGAGGAAAATGGAGAAGAAGGGATTGCAGCGGGGCCATCCCCCCCAGGGGGTGATTTCTCGCTTTCTGTTGCTCTGTCTATCTCTGTCTTTCTGGTGACTGCACATGCCTTACAGCAAAAACCTCTCAAAAAATAAAAATAAATAAAGTTAAATAAAATAATTCTTAAAAAATTACTATTAATATTCTCCAGAATTATGAACAAAAACCATAGGTCTATAAAAGAAGAATATGATATGGATAGAATGAGCTAAAAGGAGATGAGATCATTATTCCATTTTCAAGCACAATTTAGAGAAAATAGAAAAGATTCAGGACTTACTGGTTCTGAATGAAATTATTTTTCCACTATCTCCTAGTGGAAGATTCTCAAAATAAGAAAAGATCTCACAGAAAAATATCAAACTTAGGGTGCCGGCAGAAAAATATCTCAGGGAAAAATAAAACCAAGTGTGTGATTATAGCCCCTTTGTGAAGACTTCAGAAAGTTTTAAAATGATGCCTTTGGAAACCCTTTAACACACACACACAGTCTACTAAGGGTCACAAAGTGTCACCTAGCAGACCTCTCTGTTCCACACTAGGTCTTCTAAGGATCTTAAGGTCACACAGAAGCCTCCCAAAGAGCCCAAAGTAGAGAAAGACTAATCATGAAGAGATTTCTGAGCATTGCTTTTGTATAATGCAGTGGATTTATAAATCGATGTATAGGAATCTCACAAAGTGTTTAGAGGCATCGTATCAGCTTTGACTGAAAGGGACAAAAACAGTACAAAATGAAAGGAGGATTTTAGAAGTCCCCCTCCAACTTTTTATGAGCAGGGAACAGATTGAGGAATCTACCTATTTGCAAACAAATAGATATTTTTTAAAGAATTATTTTATTTTACTTTATTGTAATTTGACCAGAGAGGGACAGACAGAGAGAGAAAGCAAGCTGCCAGGCCTAGGATTTGAACTATGGTCAGCCATGTCAGAGTCCAGCGCCCTTAAGCACCACACCACCTGTCAGCCCCCAAATAGGTTATTATTTTTTTTAATGAAAAGATAAAAAATAATATCTTAAGTCAAGAATCTAACACATCAGACAGCAAAGGCAAAAACCACAAGCACAACTCCCAGGGATTAGAACTGAGCTCTAAGGAACTGAAAACACATGCCCAGATGGATTTCAGAAGGGTTGTATCCCGGCAACAGGTAAGTGGCTTCCATTTCCCAACTTTTTTTTTTTTTGGATTATCACTGTAGGGTGCGTGCGCTCACCAGACAGACAGAGAGAGACATAGAGACAGAAAGCAAGAAATCACCCCCCAGGGGGGATGGTCACGCCGCAATCCCTTCTCCTCCATTCTCCTCTCGGGATCTTGGGCACGCACGCACACGTGCCCGGCGTGAGTTTTAAGCCACCGGGTCCGGGACACGAACCGCGGTCGACTACGTGGGAGTCCAGCGACATAGCCATTACGCTAACTGCTGGTTCCCCATTTCCCAACTTTTGAATAGGAGTATCTGTCACAGTTATCCCACTCTGACACTGTAGTTTAGGGGAGTGGAAGCAGACAACATGATCCCTTAGCATCACATATCTTTGGATGGAGAGAACTATACTCAAGGAACCTCATTCAAAGAGCCTCTTCTGCTCGGGGGCTTGATTTAGATGTAGGATCCTGGCATACGCCCTAATGCTAAAATAGAATAGGATTTTAGGGGATTCTTGGGAGAGATTTGAGTATTTTCATGCAGAAGAAATGTAAGAATTTATGTCTAGAAAGTAGACGGTTGCAGTTTCCAAATAATGCTCTAAAATTCCTCGACCCTCCTCTCACTGGGAACTTCAGCTATGCCCTGTCTTGAACCTGGGTGGACTCGGGACTACTTCAGTCTGTAGAGTACAACGGAAGGCCTGCTGTATGGCTCTGTGCTGGGGAGGAAAGGTCCACACTGCTTTCATCTGGATGTTTGGGGACACGTTCTCCGGGGGAAGCCAGTTATCATGGTTACCCTGAGTCTGCTCTGCTGGGGAGGCCATGAGGCAGTATTCCGGTAGACAGATCCATCTGAGCTTTTCGACAACAGCCAGCATCAGCTGCCAGCCAGGAGCGACCCAGCTTGGATGCCTTCTGCCCTAGCTGACAGCTGCCTGCCACTGTATGAGAGGCCCCAAGGGAGAACTGCCCAGCCAAACCCTTCTCAAATGCCTGACCCATAGAATAGGGAGCAAAACACCGGCCCCCACGCTGTCTCTAGTACCTACAGCTGCTTTCAATTCCTTCCCCCCACACACATTTTATTGATTCACAATGGCAGAGGGTGAGAATGGGGGGAGGAATATATATATATGTGTGTGTGTGTGTATATATATATATATATATATATGAAACAGAAATGGAAAATTATTTGTTGATGATAACATGCAAGATTAAGCCACTATTGGGAACCAGCAGTTAGCGTAATGGCTATGTCGCTGGACTCCCACGTAG
>NW_006203897.1:669800-685862 GCF_000334495.1 Tupaia belangeri chinensis
ATGATTAAGTCACTATGCAGTGTATTCTGGGTGGGAAATCACATTTTGTATGCTGTGATAATGCTCAGTGAATGAATGTAAAATAAATACATTTAAAATAAAAAAAGTTATAGAGCCACAAACAAAATTATACACAATCATAAGAAATATTCTGAACATTATCTTTAAAATTCAGTATTTTGAAATTTTGAAAGTTATTTAGTAACTATCAAGAACAGTTGGCCACACCACAATCCCCTCTCCTCCGTTCTCGTCTCGGGATCTTGGGCTCGCACGCACACGTGCCCAGCATGAGTTTAAGCCACCAAGTCTGGGACACGAACCGCGGTTGACTACATGGAAGTCCAGCGACATAGCCATTACGCTAACTGCTGGTCCCAAGGATTGTTATTTCAAGCAACTACATTTGGAGGTAATTTTCTTTTTTCTTTTCTTTTTTTTTTATTTGGAGGTAATTTTCATGTAGCAATAATAACTGGAGTGAATGGTGGCAGCGTGAACCTGATGACACGGGTTAAGAATGCATGAATACTAACAGTATTGAGGCAGTTTGAGAACATCAGCAGTGAAACAAAGGAAAAAGGTGATCCAACAGTTTTGGGGGCACTTGAAGTGGACTTGAAGAAGGTCTTTTGGATGGGTGAGCAGAGCCAATGGCAGAAAGTGAATGGAAATGTAAGTGTCGTCCTCAGAGTCTCGGGCTGCTGAGCTCAGGTGGACAGAGCTGGCAGAGGTAGAGCCGTTTCTACTGGAGGGAAGAAGGGGTGACAGGCTGGGTCGTGAAGAGGACTGAGAAGGCTGCTGCCAGATGAAATGAGGACTCTACTCCCTTAAATACAAAACCTGGCCGTTCAGTGGCCTGGTGGTTAAAGCAGCTGGATCTCAGGTGGCCAGGCTGTTCGAGTCGTAGACCCAGCAGCTTGAAAAACATGCCAGGCATATGCGTGTACCTGTCCACAATGCCAAAAGGAGAGGAGACTGCAGCGTGCGGCAGGACCATTCCCTGAGAGACGCTTTCTCTCCCTCTCTCTGACTGGAGAGTGCATGCGTCCTCTGGCAAAATTGAAAACCAAACAAGAAACACCCAGGGGGACCAGATGGGACACAGTGGCGACGCTGCATGCTCTATAAGGCCAACCCACAAGGGAGTTACAAGGGTGCATCTAGACCCGCTTGAACACACCAGGTGCTCCAGGGCCGAGGATCTGAGGCCACTAAAGCTGGGGATGGTCCGCTGCCCGAAGGCCTGTCACAAGGGCCTCTCTCATTCTCTCCTCTCTTCTCATGCACACATAAAATAAAGAAAATAAACGATCTTGAAAAAAAATATGTCAGGGGCCAGCAGGTGGAGTGGTGATTAAGGCAGCTGGACTCTCACATGACTGACCACAGTTTGAGTCCCGGACCCGGCAGCTTGAAACTCACACCAGGCATGTGTACATGCAGGCCCAAATCTGGAGAGTGGAGAAGGGATTGTAGCATGGCCATCTTCCCTGGGGGGTGATTTTTCACTTTCTGTCTCTCTGTCTCTCCAGCAAGCGCATACACCCTATAGCAAAAATCTCTCAAAAAAGAAAAAAATAAGGTAAAACCCAGGACTTCATGTCAAGATGGACAGTAGAATCAAGCTTCAAAAGTGAAACTCCTGGAGGCCAGCAGGTGACATGGTTAAAGGGACTGGATTCCCACATAGCTGACCACAGTTCAAGTCCTGAACCTGGCAGCTTGCTTTCTCACTTTCCCTTTATCTCTCTCTGTTTCTGTCTGGTCAAATTAAAATAATAATAATAATGATAATAATAACTAATGGAAATAAATAAATAAATAATTCTTTTTTTTTTTTTTAAAGAAACTTCTGGGACTAGAAGGTGGCTTGGTGATTGGGGCACTGGACTCTCACATGGCTGACCATAGTTCAAGTCTCAGACCTGGTGGTTTGCTTTCTCACTATTACTCTTTACTCTCCCTCTCTTGCTGTTAAAAATGAATAATAATAATAATAATAAATAAAATGAAGTAATTTTTTTTAAATAAGAAACTTCTCCCTCAAATACATAACGATATACATAAGATAGAAGATGAGGAGAGATAAATCGAAAAGTCCAGAAAATCATCTAGATTTTCCAAGTAATGTAGAAATGGTGGCTGGGAAGTGGGTAAATTAAAGACCGACTGAAAGTCTGTTTAGGAAGAATCCAGTCCCCCGAGTCCTCTCCTCCCGGGTGTGACATGTAAACTAGTGAAGGGCTGGAGCTACTTACTGGCTCTGGGCCTGCAGCAGGAGGAACGGCAGCTGGAAATTCCAGTACTGTGGGATGACAAGGACCTAACCGTGCGTGACCTACAGGACTGAAGCAGGTATCATTGCTTAAAAACGGAAATGGAATAGACCCCCTCCTTTATATTTTTCTTTTTTTTAGATTTTGCTATAGGGTGTGTGTGCTCCCCAGAGAGAGACAGAGTAAAAGAGAGAAAAAGAGAGACAGGGAGAATGGCCACGACACAGTGTTCTTCTTTAGTCTCCTCTGGGAATTTTCTGCATGCACACACATGCGCCCAATGTGATTTTCAAGCCACTAAGTCTGGGACTTGAATTGTAGTCAGCCACGTGGGAGTCCAGCACCCTAATCTCCACACCACCTTCTGGCCCGGAATGTACCCCTTTGCTACCAAATGCTGCCTAAGATCATGCTGTTCTTGAAGAAGTGCAGGCTTTGGAAAGGAGGCAAACAAACCTGCATTGGTGGCCAGCATAAATCCAGCACTCACTGGATCTATGGAATGAGCATTCCACAGCCTGCCCCTGGGTGAGGGCCCAGGAGGTAAGAGAGGCAATCACTTAAATTCCAGCTAGGGAGGGGTGTTTCACCCCACCTTAAACCTTAGCAGCTCAAAGCATGACCCATAAATACTTTTTAATCAAGAATATGCAATTTGGCAGGTTTCTTGGGGACATCTGGTTGTGTCACCTGGTGTGGCTCAACTGGACAGAGGACCCACCTCCAGGCCGGCTCATTCACAGGGCTGCTCAGGGTCCCCTACTGTTGGCTCCTTTCCACACGGGCCTCTTGGTAAAGTGGCTTCTTCGCAGCATAGAAGCTGACTTCTGAAAGCAACCTAACAAATAAGAATAAAAGAGAAACAAAGACTCTTTTGTTCCAAATGATTCTAAAAAATAAAAATCAAAGTGCAGGAAAAAAATGTAATGTTAAGAAGGCAGCCTAGAGTTTAAGGTTTGAGGGAAAGATGGAAAACAGAGCCAGCTTCTCCACTCTCCTGGACATCATTAAATAGCGTTTTAAAAAATAATTATTCATTTTATTTATTACTATTATTATTATTATTAAATTTGAGCAGAGAGAGACAGAGAAAGCAAGCTGCCAGGTTCAGGACTTGAACTGCAGTTAGCCATGTGGGAGTCCTTGACTTTAATGTTAACCACCATGCCACCTGCTAGCCTCTAAATAACATTTTAAGAACCAGTAAATCCATAAGGATGAAGAAAATGGGAGAAGAATCAAGGAACAATATTTTAGAAAGTTTAAAGCAGATAAATAAATGGGAAATAAACTGAGACTTTTTTTCTTCTAATTTTAAATGTATTTATTTATCACTTTTGGGAGTGAGAATATCAGAGAGAGACACAAAAATAGACATTTCCAACATTTTTTTTTAATTGCCAGAGAGCATGGTCACACCACAATCTTATCTCCTCTATATCTCCTGTGAGGATTTTGGGTACACATACCCACATACCTGACATGATTTTAAGCTACCAGGACCAGGATTTGAACCATATGTTCAGCCATGAGGGATCTGGCTCCCTTAACCACTAAACAATACTTGCTCCAACAAGGTCTTAGCACTGCAATCTAATCCCAGCTTCAGCCAACCCCGGACCATGGGCATGCACACACCTGGCACATTCCAGGAAGTCTCCAGACACAAGCCTGGACCTTCCCTTGTAGTTCAGCCTCATAGAACATCATATCCTACCCTTGGGCCACAGTCCAGTCCCAGAATTCAGCCCACAGTGGGGAAACCCAGAAACTACCATGATTTACATTACACATTTCAAAAAGACTCAGGAATTGGTTGCATTCCTAACCAGTGAAGTGGCAGTACACAGGAGAGTAGAGAACTACACATAGAGCAAATCAAGTGAATATCTGTTAAATTCAGTCACCAAAATTCTCCCCCTTAATCTACAAAAATATTAGACTGCCCTTCCTATATCCCAGTCAAGAACTTGAAGTTTATTCTCTGGACAGAGTAAAACATTGTTTTGGACTGAAAAACATTAGGCAGAATTGAGGATGAGGATACTGTATTAGATTAAAGCTAGCCCCATAGTCTAATGGTTAAGGGAAGCTGGATTCCACATGGCCAACTATGGTTTGACTCCCAGCCATGGCAGCTTGAGAAAAACACTAGACACTTGTGCATGTGTGCCCCAAATCCTGACAGGATGGAGAAATGGAGGAGAAAGGATTGTAGTGTGACCACACCTCACTGGGAGTGCTTTCTCCTTCTTGTTTCTCTCCTTTTTTCTCTCTCTGGTGAGCACACACATCCTCTGGCAATGAAAGAAAAAGAAAGAAGAAAGAAAGAAAGAAAGAAAGAAAGAAAGAAAGAAAGAAAGAAAGAAAGAAAGAAAGAAAGAAAGAAAGAAAGAAAGAAAGAAAGAAGAGAGAGAGAGAGAAAGAAAGAAGAAAGAGAGAGAGAAAGAAAAAGGAAGGAAGGGAGAAAGGAAGGAAGGAAGGAAGGAAGGGAGAGAAAGAGGATAGATAGGTTAAATAAATGTGTGTGTGCTGGATGTTGGGTTCCTGAGAGGAGATTGGAAGAATTTTCTCTGGAGAATATGTCCATTCCAAGAAGAAAAATCTAAAGATACTTATGTCAAATATTACACAAATAAAGGACCCACCCAAGTCACCTATAGTGAACACACTACGTAACTAACTGCTGGAAGTTTCCCATCAACTACGAGTTGTTCATGTTTCAACCTGAATATACAAAGGAGAATTATGAGTCACCTGGGGAAAACTAACCTGAAATGTAGAGACCAAAACAAACAGGACTAAACCAACTTGGAAGAAACAGTTTATGCAATGGCAGAAAATGTTAAAGAAAACAAACAATCACGAATATCTTTAGAGAAATAAAAGATATTGCACCTATGAAATAAGAAGAGATACTTTCTAAAGGAAAAAAATCAAGAACAAGAACTACTGGAGCACAGTGGTCAAACTCTGTGTGGAGAGAGCTGGATCCCACATGGTTGACCATGGTTCAAATCCCAGCACAGCAACTTAAGAATCGCCTGGGTATATGTGTGCATGCACGCTCAGGATCCTGACAGGAAAGAGACACAGAAGAAAGGGGAATACAGTGGGACCAGGCTACACTGGAGATGGAAAGGGGTGCTTCTCTCTCTCTCTCTCTCTGTCACTGAAAATGCTTGCTGAATGTCTGACGCAGTAGACAGAAACAGATTGACACCAAACAGCAATGTGAATATTCAGAACAGTGGGGACAAAAATAAACATCCCACAGAGGAAAAAGTACATCAAACATAAAGAATCACAGGTCAAAATGTCTTTGGATGTCTCAAATAATGATAGAAGGCACTGGAGCAATGTTTTCAAATTCTGAAATTTACTCCCAAGACTAGTATACCCAGCTAAATTATCAATGAAGTGTAAAGGTAGAATAGTCTTTTCAGATATGTTATCTCAGTCAGCTTTTGCTGCATAATGAGCTCTCGAAAGCATACACATTGTTCTGTTCTATAGCTACTTACAGGAAATACCTGAAAGTGGATGATATATAAAAATAGAAGTTTAGGAGCCAGCAGGGGGCATGATGGTTAAGGTGTTGGACTCGCACATGGCCAACTGTGTTTCAAGTCCTGCACCTGGCTACTTATATTCTTTTTTAAAAAAAATTAGTTTATTTAACTTTACTTATTATTATTACTAGTTTTAATTTGACTGGAAAAAGACAGGGAGAGAGAGACAGAGAGAATGTGAGAAAGTAAGCCACCAAATTCGAGACTCGAACCGTGGTCAGCCATGTGGGAGTCCAGCATCTTTAACCACTACACCACTTGCTGACCCTGCTTTCTTACTTGTATCTCTCTCTCTGTCTCTCTCTGACAAGCACACATGCCCAATTGCAGGGTTTTTTTTTTTTTAGTAATAATAAATAAAATTAAATAAATAAATCTTTGGGAAAGAAAGAATAATGTTTTATTCAGCTCACAGTTGGAAAGTCCACAGTCCAAGGGTCACATGTGATGGGCGACTTATAGGGTCCTGATCCCATCACAGAGCCTGAGCAGAGCAGAGTGGCTGTGTCCATGGGTCTCCATCTGTGTCATTCCCTCTCCTTATAAATCTGCCAGGATTCAATCACTGAGTCCATCCCCAATGCCTAATTACTTCCAAAAGGCCCCACTTTTTCTTTTCTTTCTTTCTTTTTTTTTAGAGAGATTTTCGCTATAGGGCGCGTGCGCTCGCCAGACAGAGAGAGACATAGAGACAGAAAGCGAGAAATCACCCCCCAGGGGGGATGGTCACGCTGCAATCCCTTCTCCTCCATTCGCCTCTCGGGATCTTGGGCACGCACGCACACGCGCCCGGCGTGAGTTTTAAGCCACCGGGTCCAGGACGCGAACCGCGGTCGACTACATGGGAGTCCAGCGATATAGCCATTACGCTAACTGCTGGTTCCCCCACTTTTTCTTTTTATAAAATAATTATTTATTTAATTTTATTCATCATTACTACTATTTTTCAATTTGCTGTAAGGCCCGTGCACTCACCGGAAAGAGAGAGAAAGAGAAGGAAAGTAGGAAAGCAAGCCACCAGGTCGAGGACTTGAACCACGCTCAGCTAAGTGGGAGTCCAGTGCCTCAACTATCATGCCACCCTCTGGCCCCAAGGTCCCAACTTTTTAAAATGTATTTATTTAAAATAATTATTTATTTATTTAATTCCACTTATTATTGTTATTTTTAAATTTGAGCAGAGAAGGACAGAGAAAGAGAGAAAAAGGGAAAGTGAGAAAGCAAGCGCCAGGTCCAGGACTCCAACCACAGTTGGCCTTGTGGGAGTTCAACACCTTAACTACCATGCCACCTGCTTGCCCCAAAGCCCCATCTTATAACACCATAAACAGATTAAGTTCTCATTTCTTAATCCTGTCACAATCAAATCTCAACACATGGAGCTGGAAGGTGGCATGTGGTTAAGGCACTGGATTCCTACATGCTCGACCATGGTTCAGGTCCCATACCTGGAGGCTTACTTTCTCTCTCTTTTTCTTTCTCTGTCTCTCTCTGGTCAAATTGACAAAAATGATAATAATGATAAATAAAATTAAATAAATAATTCTTTAAATAAAAGAAAAAAACAACACATACATACTGGAAGGACGTTCAAATCATTTTATTCTCACTCACATGTCCAAGGATTAACAAAGATGACTCTCCTATGGGCACAGGTCACCTGGCGAGGCTCTGAGCCATGTGTAAACACTGAATATCGATCTAAGCAAAATGGCAATGTAACTGTATTTGAAGAAAAAGGTGAAGGGAAGGTGGGGTGGAGGAGGAAAGAATGCCGAATGCTTACTCTAGACACAGCAGCATAAGCTACTGTGAGAGAGTTCACAAGGACATGAGCTTTGGGTCCAAATCACCTGAACCCCGGCTCAGTCACTTGGACAAGTTACTGAATTTGTCTGTTCCTTAGCTTCCTCATCTGTACAATTGTGTTGATAATGCCCACTCCTCAGAGCTATGATGATCATTAAGTAAGTTAATATATGGGAGGTACCCAGAAGGGTGTCTGCCAAATGTCAAATGCTATCTAAGTAATTGCAATGATTACTTATCATGCTGGAGAACCAATAGAGAATGCTGAAACTGGGGGTAAAACAGTCAAGTTAACTAGTCAATTACATTATTTATAGACATGGATATAAACATCAAAAGAAAATTGTTAGGAAATGGTTGCTTCCAAGGAAAAGGAAATAAAAAGGGAACACAAGATTGCTATTTGTCAACAAAATTGTAGAAGTGGTTGACTCACACGTGCATTTTTAATGTCTAGAAAAATGGGCTTGGCAGGTGGCGTGGTGGTTAGAGATGCTGGATTCCTACTTGGCTGACTGTGGTTCAAGTCCCAGATCTGGCACTTGCCTTCTTGCTTTTCCTCTCTCTCTCTCTCCCTCTCTCTCTCTCTCTCTGTCTGGTCAAATTAAAAAAATAATAATAACCAATGGAATTAAATAAATAAATAGTTCTTTTAAAAAATAGTAATTTGCAAAAAAACAAAAACTAAAAGCAAAGAAGGTAGAAAGAGGAAAAATGCAGGCCATGAATGAGAAAAACAACCATTATATTTTTCTGTAGGTAGAAAGTTAAAATAGTTCTGTGATGGATTTGTAATTAAATAAACAATGGACTGAGAAACACACTTACTGCTACGGAAGAGTCACCATTATCTAGCACATGTCTCCAGCTCTGCCCCTTCCTCATTTCTGATAGATCAAGTAACCCGTGAATACTCGTAGGCGCAATGAACATATTTCCAAATTAAATAATTAAATATCAGAACAGCAAATAAGTTTTGTAGGCTTAAAGTACACTTACTCTATTAAAATCTAGCCATCCCCTCTACTTTTATTAATGTCATTCTCCTACAACTTTTATTTTCTGAATAATTTTTCTTAAAAAAAAGAAAGAAAAAAGAAAAGAGCCAGCAGGTGGCATGGTGGTTGGGGTGTTGGACTCTTCATGGCTGACCACAGTTCAAGTCCTGGATGTGACAGCTTGCTTTCTCACTTTCTCTCTCTCTCTCTTTCTCTCTCTGGTGAGCATGCGTGCCCTATAGAAAATTTAAAAATAGGGACCAACAGGTGGCATGGTGGTTAAGTTACTGGACACTCCCACATGGCTGACCATGGTTTGAGTCCTGGATCTGGTGGCTTCCTTTCTCACTCTCTCTCTCTCTGGTCAAATTCCTCTCTCTCTCTCTCCCTCTCTCTCTCTCTCTCTGTCTGGTCAAATTAAAAAAATAATAATAACCAATGGAATTAAATAAATAAATAGTTCTTTTAAAAAATAGTAATTTGCAAAAAAACAAAAACTAAAAGCAAAGAAGGTAGAAAGAGGAAAAATGCAGGCCATGAATGAGAAAAACAACCATTATATTTTTCTGTAGGTAGAAAGTTAAAATAGTTCTGTGATGGATTTGTAATTAAATAAACAATGGACTGAGAAACACACTTACTGCTACGGAAGAGTCACCATTATCTAGCACATGTCTCCAGCTCTGCCCCTTCCTCATTTCTGATAGATCAAGTAACCCGTGAATACTCGTAGGCGCAATGAACATATTTCCAAATTAAATAATTAAATATCAGAACAGCAAATAAGTTTTGTAGGCTTAAAGTACACTTACTCTATTAAAATCTAGCCATCCCCTCTACTTTTATTAATGTCATTCTCCTACAACTTTTATTTTCTGAATAATTTTTCTTAAAAAAAAGAAAGAAAAAAGAAAAGAGCCAGCAGGTGGCATGGTGGTTGGGGTGTTGGACTCTTCATGGCTGACCACAGTTCAAGTCCTGGATGTGACAGCTTGCTTTCTCACTTTCTCTCTCTCTCTCTTTCTCTCTCTGGTGAGCATGCGTGCCCTATAGAAAATTTAAAAATAGGGACCAACAGGTGGCATGTTGGTTAAGTTACTGGACACTCCCACATGGCTGACCATGGTTTGAGTCCTGGATCTGGTGGCTTCCTTTCTCACTCTCTCTCTCTCTGGTCAAATGAAAATAAATGAATAAATAAAAATTTTTTAAAAAGAAAAGAAAATTTAAAAATAATAATAAAAAATTAAAATAAATAATTCTTTAAAAAATAAAGAGAAAAGCAACAAACAAAAGCAGAACGTAAAATTTCTCTATAAAAATCAGTGTTATAAAGTATATTAAAGCATGTTTAAACTTTTTAAAAAGAGGAAAGTGAAGGCATAACTTCAACTGAAAATTTTAAAAAAAGACAGAGGAACCGGCAGGTGGTGTGGTGGTTAGAGGTGTTGGATTCCCACAGTCAACTGTGGTTCAAGTGGACCTAGTGGCTTGCTTTCTTGCTTTCTCTCTCTCTTGTTTTCTCTCTATGTTCAAAATTCAAAAATAGTAATAATAATAAATAAAGTTAAATAAAATAATTCTTTTAAAAAAGAGAGAAACTAGTAGAAATAAAAACATAGGTGATATTTAAAAAGAAACCATTCTAAATCTAGGAACTGAAAAATACAATACTGGAATAAAATCTGTAATAGTTGGAATAACTAGATCTGACACAGTCAAAGATAAAATCAGTGAATTGAAAATAGTAATGAGAGGGCCAGCAGGTAGTAAGGTGATTGGTGTGCTGAACTCCCACATGGCCAACTGCAGTTCAAGTCCCAGACCTGGAGGCTTGCTTTCTCACTTTCCTTCTCTCTCTCTCTCTGGTCAAATTAAAAAATAGTAATACTAAATAAAATCAAAATAATAATTTTTTTAAAAAATGAAAATAGCAGTGAGAAATTCACCCCAAATGCAGTACAGAGAGGCAATAAAATATTAACAAGAATGAAACAGACTTGAAAAATCAGATTGAGAGGTTCCAAGAAATGTCTAACAGGAATTACAAAGTAAAAGAAGGAAGAGCATGACAGAGAAGAAACATTTAAAGAAATAATTGCAGATACGTTTTCAGAATAGAAAAACACATTCTCCAGCATGTGTTTGGGTACTAAGCAGGAAAAAAAAAAAGTTGTTGTTTTTTCTTTAAATTCCATACTGAGAGACATTACAGGGAAATGAGAAACACTAAGGACAAAGGCACGATTCTAAAAGCCATGATAGGAAAATAGATACATTATCTACCAAGGAATTTCAACAGACTTCTTATCGTATAGTAAATGCTAGAAGGTAATCAGGTAATGCCCTCGAAAGTGCTGAGAGAAATGATGTGTAGATACTATTAATATCTATGGAGGAGTAAACTAAACCCAGGTAAGTTAAGTAACTCCCCCAATTCTAGTAACTCTCTCAAGATTCATGGATGAGAAACAAACTCAAACTGTTTAAGCTCCGTGTTCCAGATTATTACCTATAATCAATACTGCTTTTCTAAGGATATAGGTAGAATTTACATAATAAAAGGAAATGGGGTTCTTAAAAATAGTAACAGCTATACTAGATATTTGGCAAGGGGAAATTTATGGCATAGTCACTTTACAGAATTACCAGACAGCAATTAAAATGAGTAAATTATACTGACACCCATCAACAGGGTTACACCTCAGAAATACAATATACCATCAACTAGGACATGTATAGACCCCTGGATCCTTCAACTAAAAAAGAATTAGAACATTGTTAGGAAGCGTTACAGGTGAGGTCAGGGGTCAGCTGGTGTCCTGATGGTTAAGGGGCTGGATCCCACAAGGCCAACTCTGCAGTTCATGTCCATACCCAGTAGCTTGAAAAACACCCTGGAGGGAACCAGCAGTTAGCGTAATGGCTATGTCGCTGGACTCCCATGTAGTCGACCGCGGTTCGCGTCCCAGACCCAGTGGCTTAAAACTCACGCTGGGCGCGTGTGCGTGCATGCCCAAGATCCCGAGAGGAGAATGGAGGAGAAGGGATTGCGGCATGACCATCCCCTCTGGGGGATGATTTCTCGCTTTCTGTCTCTCTGTCTCTCTCTGTCTGGCGAGCGCACGGTGCTCTATAGCGAAAACCTCTCCAACAACAACAACAACAACAAGAACCACCCTGGAGGCATGTGTATGTGTGCCCAAAATCCTAGGAGGAGAACTGAAGAGAAGGGATTGTGGCAAAGCCATCTCCCCTGGGGGGTACTTTCTCACTTACTTCTCTGTCTCTCTCCAGTGAATGCACATGCCCTATCGCAAAAATATAAATAAATAAATAAATATGAAAATTTAAAATAAAAGTGAAGTTAAATATTTTTCCTCTGAAAAATTTATTCCTAGAAAATTTACTCATTACATCTTTTTGTTTGTTTGTTTGTTACACCTTTTTAACAACTTTGAGATTTGAATGAGAGAAACCTTAAAAAGTTTATCGTTGGGGCGAGCAGATGGCATGGTGGTGGTTGGGGAACTGGACTGCAGTTTGAGTCCCAGACCAGCGGCTTATTTTCTCACTTTCCCTCTCTCTCTCTCTCTCTCTCTCTCTGTCTCTCTGGTCAAATTTAAAAATAAATGACAATAACAAATAAAGTAAAATAAATAATTCTTTTTTAAAAAAATGTTTATTATTTAAGGCAGACAAAAGTTTGAATGGCAAGGGTCAGCAGGTGGCATGGTGGTTAAGGGCGCTGAATGAACCCCACATGGTTGACCACGGTTCGAGTCCCAGACCTGGCAGCTTGCTCTCTCACTTTCCTTCTCTTTCAACTGCTCTCTCACTCTGTCTCACTCTAGTCAAATTAAAATAAGTAAATAAATAAATAAAAATTAAAAGTTAAATAAAATAATTCTTTTTAAAAAATTTGAATGGCCTTACAATCTGATTCTACCTTTAGAAGTGACATGAAAAAATGAAACTGAGAGGAGACTTGGTGATTAAAGGCACTGGATTCCTCCATGGTCAACCATGGTTTGAGTCTTGGATCTGGTGGCTTGCTTTCTCACTTTCCCTCTCTTTCTCGCTCTTGCTTTCACTCTCATTCTGTCCCTCTCTGGTCATACTAAAACAACAAACCAAGTTAAATAAAATATTCTTTTAAAAAAATCCAGATGATCCTACTTGAAATCAATCTTTTCTCTGGAACCAGCAGGTGGTAAAGTGGTTGGGGCACTGAACTCCCACATGGCTGACCACAACTTGAATCCTAAACCTAGCAGCTTGCTTTCTCACTTTTCCCCTCTCTCTCTGTCCCTCTCTGGTGAATTAAAATAATAATAATTAATTAATCATCAATGTAATTAAAAGTAAAACATTCTTTTTAAAAAATCAATCTTTTCTCAGCCTTTGGCGAGAATGTCTTGAATTTATTTATGATTGATTTTCTTTGGTTTTTCTGCTGACTTATGAAAAAAGTACAACAAGGTCTTCTTGTAATTGTCAGAAATAAGAAAAAGTGGAAATGGAGAGTGAATTTAGGTTTCCTGGTAAAGAGCTACATTAGGAAGCTAAAAATTCGGGACAGCAGCCATCAATAATGACTCACAGTGCCTTCGGAATCTCAGCTATGAGTATTTGCTCGAAATGAGGAATTTTGATCTGAGATCTCCAACTGGCCTGAAGACAGGCAACAAATGACAGATACGTTAGCTTTTCCCCAATTGTTTAATGAACAGATAAATTAATACTCCTTTTGATTGTAAAGAGGAAATTTTACACCTGGGCTGCCAAAGCTGTTTTATTAGCAGCTTCCTGAGTGGCCTCCCTGTCTGGAGTCTGTGGTCTCTAATGTCCACGGGCGGGCCAGGCTGAGTGCTGCATGTACTGCCTGCACTCCGCAGGCACTCGACTCCCCACACGCTCTCGGGTACTCTCTGTCTTCTCAACTGGACTGAGATTTTGCTCACGGCAGGGACCATGCCTTACTCATCTTCAGAGCTCTGACTTAACAGTTGCTCAACTGGAATTCCAGAAGTATTTTGCTAAATAAACAAAACGGTTCATAATGTAATACTGGAGAATACGAGTAGGTGGCGCCACGTTTTATTTTTGAGCTGAAGAAAGAAAAATCCCTGGCTATTTTAGAAAAGCAGCTCACAAACACGGTTTGTTATCTGTCGATGAGGATGTGTATGGTATTCTCAACTGGACTGAGATGTGTATCGTGCTGGGTAAAATCTTTTTATAATCTAAGCGATGTATAGCAAAGGAATGTAAAAATAATAATAAGAAGCAGCAGCTCATGAGTACAGAGGTATTTAGACCACAAAAGCAATTTTATTACATGACATGCTTACATGGGTCCTTGGGAAAAGATAGGCAGAGTCTCTGAAAAGTTTATGAAAAAATACGTATTATGAATTTCACAATTTTCCACAAACTCTTTTATAAGTCCCTCATACACCCATGCAGATGTATTGTCCAATGAGCTTCTGTGAGAAAATCTAGTCATTAATACAGAAGTCCCTTTTTGAAAGCTTTTAGGGCTCAGAGTTTAATTTATACCATCATGCAAGGTCAGTAACTCTTCCATGGCTAACTTTAGAGAAAGCTGTGTTGGGTGTGTCAGCAGGTGGCGTGGTGGTTAAAAGTGCTGGACTCACACATGGCCAACCGAAGTTCAGGTCTTGGACCTGGTGGCTTGCTTTCTCACTTTCCCTCTCTCTCTCTGTCTCTCTCTGATCAAACGGGAAAATAATAATAAAGTGAAATAAAATAATTCTTTAAAAAAAAGAAGAAAAAGAAAAAACTGGGACTAGCAGTTAGCATAACGGCTATATCGCTGAACTCCCATGTATGTAGTCAACCACAGTTTGAGTCCTGGACCCAGTGGCTTAAACTCATGCCAGGCACATGTGCATGCATGCCCAAGATCCCGAGAGGAGAATGGAGGAGAAGGGATTGTGGTGTGGCCATCCCCTCTGGTGGGTGATTTCTCGCTTTCTATCTCTCTGTCTCTTTCTGTCTGTCTGGCAAGTGCACACGTCCTATAACAAAAACCTCTCCAAAAAAAAAAGAAGAAGAAAAAGAAAAAACTGTCAGCCAGCAGATGGTGTGGTGGTCAAGGCGCTGGACTACCACATGACTGACTGCAGTTCTAGTCCCAGACCTGGTGGCTTGCTTTCTCACTCTCTCTTTGGTACAATTGAAGAAGAAGAGTAAATAAAATTAAATAATTATTAAAAGAAAGAAAGAAAGAGAAAGAAAATGCTGTGTTTAAATTGCCATCTTATGAAATCCCAACAAAAATATGTGTAGATCTAAAATAATCTTAGCAGGAAAATTTCTTATACTTATTTTTGGAGAGATTTTCGCTATAGGGCATGCGTGCTCGCCAGACAGACAGAGAGAGACATTAGAGACAGAAAGCAAGACATCACCCCCCCAGGGGGGATGGTCATGCCACAATCCCTTCTCCTCCATTCTCCTCTCGGGATCTTGGGCACGCGCGCACACTCGCCTGGCATGAGTTTTAAGCCACCGGGTCTGGGACGCGAACCATGGTCGACTACATGGGAGTCCAGCGACATAGCCATTACACTAACTGCTGGTTCCCGAAAATTTCTTATACTTTAATAGAAGAAAAGCATATACAATTTTCTAAACTATGGAACTTAAGTAGAGGTGATTTAGAAATATTTGCATATATGTGAAAGTTTTAAAATTTTACTTTGAGGGAACCAGCAGTTGGCATAATGGCTATGTCACTGGACTCCCACGTAGTTGACTGCGGTTCGCATCCTAGACCCGGTGGCTTAAAACTCACGCCGGGCATGTGTGCATGCGTGCCCAAGATCCCGAGAGGAGAATGGAGGAGAAAGGATTGCGGCATGACCATCCCCCTGGAGGGTGATTTCTCACTTTCTGTCTCTATGTCTCTCTCTGTCTGTCTGGCGAGCGCATGCACCCTATAGCGAAAATCTCTCCAAAAAAAAAATTAAAAAAAAAAAATTTTACTTTGAGGCCAATGAGTCATGTAGGCTATCCAGATGTCTAAATTCTTCACATGTTCCTCGAAAGTTTTTAATTTATTTAAATTTGACCAGAGAGGGACAGAGCGAGAGAGTGAGAGGAGAAAAGTGAGAAAGTAAGCCACCAAGTCCAGGACTTGAACCACACTTGGCCATGTAGTAGTCCAAAACCCTTAACCACCACACCACCTACCAGCCCCATGAACCAATTTTTAAAATCCTTCCCGAAACGGAAACTTTTTTGGAGAGGTTTTTGCTACAGGCCACATGTGCTCTCCAGAAAGATAGAGAGAGGCAGAAAGCAAGAAATCACTCTCCAGGGGGATGGCCACGCCACAATCACTTCTCCTCCATTCTCCTCTTGGGATCTTGGGCA
>NW_006203897.1:686021-692565 GCF_000334495.1 Tupaia belangeri chinensis
GAGAACAGTTCAATATAACAACCATTTGTTGAATACCCTTTAAGGGCCAGGCACAGTTTTAAATATTAAGCAACATCTACTAAAACAATGTTTTAATTTTTACTTATAAAGACACTCATACAGCACTGGAAAATTTATTTTTTTTATTTTTATTTATTTATTTAATTTTTTTGGAGAGATTTTCACTGTAGGGCACGTGCGCTCGCCAGACAGACAGAGAGAGACATAGAGACAGAAAGCGAGAAATCACCCTCCAGGGGGGATGGTGACGCCGCAATCCCTTCTCCTCCATTCTCCTCTCGGGATCTTGGGCACGCACGCACACGTGCCCGGCGTGAGTTTAAGCCACTGGATCCAGGACTTGAACCGCAGTCGACTACATGGGAACCAGCAACATAGCCATTATGCCAACTGCTGGTCCCTTAATGTTCATTTATTAATATTTGCCATGAGCAAAAGAAACAGAGGGAGAAAGGCAGAGAGACAAAAACCTCAACAGGGTCTTGATACCGTGGTCCACCCCCAGTCTCAGCAAGCCCCAGATCACCAGCACACATGTGCCCAACATGCCCAGTCTCCAGACACAAACCTAGAATCTCACCATGAGGGTCAGACTTGAAGACAATTGCATTTTACCACTGTACCATCATCTGGCCCAAAGTAGCCTTTTTTTTTTTTTTTCTTTTTTAGGTTTTTTTCTTCCCCCCTCTATAGGGCATATGCACTTGACAGAGAAACAATGAAAGGGAAAATGAGAAGTCACCCCAAAGGGGGGGTGTGTGTGGTCATTCTGCAATCCCTTCTCCTCCATTCTCCTCCTAGAATTTTGGGCATGCACACACTCAGCGTGATTTTTAAGCCGCCACATCCAGGACTAGAACCACGGTCAGCCATATGGAACTATCCACCAATGCCACTTGCCGGTCCTCACAAACTATCTTCTTTTTTTTGTTTGTTTTTTGAGAGAGATTTTTGCTGTAGGGCATATGAGCTTCACAAAGAGACAGAAAGCAAGAAATCACCCCTGGGAGTGATGGCCATACTGCAATCCCTTCTCCATTCTCCTCTCAGGACTTTGGGCATGCGTCACATGCACCTGCATGAGTTTCAAGACATCCCGTCTAGGACTCAAACTGCAGGCTACCATATGGGAGTCTAGTGCCTCAACCACTGTGCCACCTGCTAGCCCCCCAAAAACTATCTTTTTAATAGTTGACCTTTTAGCCTTACCATATTTTAAAATAATTAAAAACATGTTTTAAAACATATGCCAAAATACAAAATTCAGTCCTAGGGCCAGCACCTTAATGGAAGAAACCCAAAGTTCTTCCCATAAAAGTCAGAAACAAGTAAAATGTCCACTATCTCCACAACCATTTAACATTGTCCCATAGGTAACAAGTTAGTATAATATGATCAATTAGAGGCATAAGGAAAAGAAAATTGAAAATGAAACTATCTTGGGACCAGCAGGTGGTGTGATGGTTAGGGCGCTGGACACTCCTACATGGCCAACAGCAATTCGAGTCCTAGACCTAGTGGCTTTTTTTTCTCATTTCCCTTACTCTCTCTCTCTCTGTGTCTCTCTCTGGTCAAATTAAATAAATAAAATAAAATAAAAAATAATTCTTAAAAAAAAATGAAAACTATCTCTATTTGCAAATTATCTCTATTTGCAAACACCAAACCTGAAAACTCTTAGAAAATCAATAATAAAAGAATTCAAACAGTAAAAGAATTTCGTAAGCTAGTAGGATATAAAATTAAAGTGCAAAAATCGATAATATTGATTTCTGTTTCTGATCTGACATGAAAAGAACTTGATACTCACCAGTCCCCAACTCAAACAAGAACAATTTTTAAAAAGTAAGAAAAAAATGCTGAACAACTTGAACACCAACAACTCCTCTTAGCTCCATCAGAACTGAGGCCACAGCGGCACACTGCCGTTCTGCAAACTGGAGAAACAGATAGGTAGACACA
The DNA here is from genome assembly GCF_000334495.1 of Tupaia belangeri chinensis. Taxonomy (NCBI): domain Eukaryota; kingdom Metazoa; phylum Chordata; class Mammalia; order Scandentia; family Tupaiidae; genus Tupaia; species Tupaia belangeri. The sequence goes on from NW_006203897.1 coordinate 688,005, forward strand.
TAAACCCACAGCCAACAGGGAACAGAAGTCACGTGGGGCCCGGCAGGAGCACCCGACAGACAAAGGGATAACTGCTGGGGCTGAACGGACTGGCCTGAGAGGAAACAAACAAGCAAGCAAACAAAACCCGGAAAACCCATTCTCAGGGCTCAACATTTTCCTGAGTTTTACCTCCAGGAATCTCCCAAAAGCCTCGGTGGAAAGAAGAAAAACCATTTTGAAATAAGCCCCGAGTATTCTGTTTTTAACAACGGCCTACTCCAGGACCAGCAGTTAGCGTAATGACTATGTCGCTGGACTCCCATATAGTCGACTGTGATTCGAGTCCCGGATCCGGTGGCTTAAACTCACGCCAGGCGCGTGTGCGTGCGTGCCCAGGATCCCAAGATCCCAAGAGGAGAATGGAGGAGAAGGGATTGTGGCCATCTCCCCTGGGGGGTGATTTCTTGCTTTCTGTCTCTCTGTCTCTCTGTCTCTCTCTGGCTTTCTGGCGAGCTCACACACCCTATAGCAAAAAAAACTTCTCCAAAAAAAGAAAAAAAAAAATCAATGGCCTGCTCCAAGAGAAAGTGTTTTCCCAGAGCCCCACAGACCTGCGGGCAGGGAAATACCCAGCTCCAGACCCTCTGTCTTTCCGGATGCTGGGTACTAAGAAGCATTTGTGAAGGTCATAACCCGGTGATATAGACCACTGAAAAACTGAGACCTGATCATAGGACTCTATGTTGGGACTTCAAAGTTTACAGAAAAATAGAATTAAAGTATAAATTTATTTTGGTGCAAAAAAAATTTATGAAATCTATGCATAGGTTTGTCATAATATGCATTTCCCATGAGCTCTTTGGAGACTCCTCACTTATTTTTTTAATAATTATTTATTTTTATTTATTCATTCGTTTATTTTAATTTGACCAGAGAGAGATACACAGAGAGAGAGAGGGAGAGGGAAAGTGAGAAAGCAAACTACCACGTCCAGTATTTGAACCGCAGCCAGCCTTGTGGGAGTGTCCAGCGCCTTAACCACCATGCTACCTGCTGGTCCCCAGAGACTCCTCACTTGTAATGCTTCCCCTCTCCCTACATTTCACCATGACTTAAATAGGGCTCCTGTAAGACAATAAAGACCACAGTTAAAAAACTGCAAACTTCAGACCCTATTGAAGCAGGAGTCTCTAGGGAACCCCAAACACAATAGGAGAGACAAAAATAAGAACGCTAGAGAAAAGTGTAGCTTGACATCACAGCCACAGTAAAGAGTAAGCACAGCAGGGACCAGAAGGTGTCATGGTGGTTAAAGGCGCTGGACTCCCGCATGGCCAACTGCAGTTTGAGTCCTGAACCTGGTGACTTGAAACTCATGCTGGCGTGCATGTGTACGTTCCCAAAATCCCAGGAGGAGAATGAGGAGAAGGGATTGCAGCCGGCCACACCCCCACCCCAGGGGAGTGATTTCTCACTTTCCCACTCACTGTCTCTGTGTCTCTCCGGTGGCTTAAACTCACGCCAGGCGCGTGTGCGTGCGTGCCCAGGATCCCAAGATCCCAAGAGGAGAATGGAGGAGAAGGGATTGTGGCCATCTCCCCTGGGGGGTGATTTCTTGCTTTCTGTCTCTCTGTCTCTCTGTCTCTCTCTGGCTTTCTGGCGAGCTCACACACCCTATAGCAAAAAAAACTTCTCCAAAAAAAGAAAAAAAAAAATCAATGGCCTGCTCCAAGAGAAAGTGTTTTCCCAGAGCCCCACAGACCTGCGGGCAGGGAAATACCCAGCTCCAGACCCTCTGTCTTTCCGGATGCTGGGTACTAAGAAGCATTTGTGAAGGTCATAACCCGGTGATATAGACCACTGAAAAACTGAGACCTGATCATAGGACTCTATGTTGGGACTTCAAAGTTTACAGAAAAATAGAATTAAAGTATAAATTTATTTTGGTGCAAAAAAAATTTATGAAATCTATGCATAGGTTTGTCATAATATGCATTTCCCATGAGCTCTTTGGAGACTCCTCACTTATTTTTTTAATAATTATTTATTTTTATTTATTCATTCGTTTATTTTAATTTGACCAGAGAGAGATACACAGAGAGAGAGAGGGAGAGGGAAAGTGAGAAAGCAAACTACCACGTCCAGTATTTGAACCGCAGCCAGCCTTGTGGGAGTGTCCAGCGCCTTAACCACCATGCTACCTGCTGGTCCCCAGAGACTCCTCACTTGTAATGCTTCCCCTCTCCCTACATTTCACCATGACTTAAATAGGGCTCCTGTAAGACAATAAAGACCACAGTTAAAAAACTGCAAACTTCAGACCCTATTGAAGCAGGAGTCTCTAGGGAACCCCAAACACAATAGGAGAGACAAAAATAAGAACGCTAGAGAAAAGTGTAGCTTGACATCACAGCCACAGTAAAGAGTAAGCACAGCAGGGACCAGAAGGTGTCATGGTGGTTAAAGGCGCTGGACTCCCGCATGGCCAACTGCAGTTTGAGTCCTGAACCTGGTGACTTGAAACTCATGCTGGCGTGCATGTGTACGTTCCCAAAATCCCAGGAGGAGAATGAGGAGAAGGGATTGCAGCCGGCCACACCCCCACCCCAGGGGAGTGATTTCTCACTTTCCCACTCACTGTCTCTGTGTCTCTGTGTCCAGTGAGTGCACGCAGCCTAAGCAAAAACCTTAAAAAAAAAAAAAAAAGAGTAAGCACAGCCAACTTCTAACAAGATTAGAATTAAACTCTCTCTTAAAGGCCTATTTGCCTCAATTCTCCCAGTACATCACATCTGGCTTTCAAAAAAATTTATGAGGGCCAGCAAATGGCATGGTGGTGGAGGTGCTAGACTCCCATGTGGCTAACCACGGTTCGAGTCCTGGATCTGGTGGCTTGTTTACTCATTTTCCCTTCTTTTCTGTCTCTCTCTAGTCAAATTAAATAATAATAATAATTAATCAAATTAAATAAATAATTATTTTTTAAAATTATGACGTAGACTAAATGGCAAAAAACTACAATTTGAAAAGACAAAACAAGCATGAGAACCAGACTTAGATATAGCTGAGATTTTAAGACTTAATAAAACAGTAATTTAAAATAACTATTTTAAAGGAATTATTTATTTATTTTTATTTATTATTCTTATCATATTAATTTGCTACAGGGCATGTTTGCTTGCCTGAGAGAAAGAGAGAAAGAGAAAAAATTAAGCCACCAGGTACAGGACTCAAACCCTGGTCAGCCATGTCAGAGTCCAGCTCCTTTAACCACCATGCCACCTGCCAACCCCAAAATAATTATGTTTACTATATTAAGGACTCCAGTGGAGAGAGTAAGCATCATGCAATAAAAAGATGAGTAACGTGATGAAGGAGGAGGAGAAGGAAATTCTGAAAAAGAATCAAAAGCAAATGCTAGAAATGAAATACAACATAATAGAAATGAAGAACACCTGGATAGGTTCATTAATGGGAATCAGTGAACTTTAAGATTGTTTTAAGAAGAAGAATTTTATGACGTCACATGGGGAATGTTAATCAGTGAGAAAAGCACAGTAGAAAAAGCAGACTTGTTACCTTTTGCATAAGAAAAAGGAGGAAATTCGAAAATTCACATATATCTGCTTATTTTTACCAAAAGAAACCCCAGAGGCTAGTAGTGGGTATGGTGGTTAGGGTGCTGAACTCCCACATGGCTGATCACGGTTTGAGTCCTGGACCTGGCAGCTTGAAAAATCATTAACAGGTGTGTGTTGTGTGTGCTGAAAATTCCAGGAGGAAAATGGAGAAATGATTGCAGGGTGGTCATCCTTTTGGGGGGTGATTTCTCACTTTCCCTCTCATTCTTTTTTTTTAGAGATTTTTACTACAGGGCACGTGCACTTGCCAAACAGAGAGAGAAAGACAGAGAGAGACAGAGAGATAGAAAGCGAGAAATCACTCCCCAGAGGGGATGGCCACGCCGCAATCCCTTCTCCTCCATTCTCCTCTCGGGATCTTGGGCACGCACGCACATGCGCCCGGTGTGGGTTTTAAGCCACCAGGTCCAGGACGTGAACTGCAGTCGACTACGTGGGAGTCCAGCGACATAGCCATTACGCTAACTGCTGGTCCCCTCCCTCTCATTCTTTCTGCCTATCTTTATGGCAAGTACATGCACCCTATGGCAAAAACCTTAAAAAAAGAAAAGAAACCCCAGAAGTAAGGGAGCATAGGGTGGAAAAGATACAAGAGATCATAACTTTCTTAATATAATTTTTGTATAAATTTTTTTTCAAAGATAAAAATAATAAATATAAATTTTATTTCTCAATGTCCTGGCCTGCGGGACGAATCGGGCAGGGAACTCAAGCGAGGGGGCGGAGGTCTGGAACCGGCACAGCGTCTCAGCACGGGAGCAAAAGAAGTGTCACAGCTCACACAGTGTCACAGCTCTTGATGGTATGAAGGTTTCGCTCGTTTATTGAGGGCCAGAGCACTTTCTTATATACACAAGGCAGAGGGAGGTAGGCGGGGTTTACAGCGGACCTAATTGAGGACCTGTCAGTTCTGTCTGAACCAGGAGGTCTGCGTTCCT
>NW_006203897.1:692659-711691 GCF_000334495.1 Tupaia belangeri chinensis
AATCTTAACAAATACTTTTACAAGAAATGATACCAGCAATTTGGTCCATCCTTAAAGAACTGAGAGTCCTAGGAATTTAACCACATCAATATAGTCTTTATTACATTAGTAACTGAAGAAAATGGATATCCTTCAAATATAATATTTGTTAAGATTAGGAAACAAAAGTCAGAAGGAGCTGCATCAGGACTATAAGCTATGGATCCCTAATGATTTCCCAGTGAAACTCTCGCCAAAATACCCTCGGTGGGATGAGGGGAATGACAGGAGCACTGGTAGTGGAGGACATTTTGTGAAGCTTGTCCAAGCATTTTTCTGCTAAAGTTTTGGCTCATTTTCTCAAAATACAATAACCGGGAACCAGCAGTTAGCGTAATGGCTATGTCGCTGGACTCCCACATAGTCGACCACGGTTCGTGTCCCGAACCTGGTGGCTTAAAACTCACGCCGGGCACATGTGCGTGCGTGCCCAAGATCCTGAGAGGAGAATGGAGGAGAAGGGATTGTGGCGTGGCCATCCTCCCTGGGAGGTGATTTCTCGCCTTCTGTCTCTCTGTCTCTGTCTATCTGGCGAGCGCATGCGCCCTAAAGCAAAAAATCTCTCCAAAAAAAAAAAAATACAATAACCACATGTTATCATTCTTTGGCTTCCATAAAGTGAACAAACAAAATGTCTTTATCATGCCATTAAAAATATTTTTGCTCTTGACCAGTCCACTTTTGCCTCGACTGGATCATTTCCACTTCTTGGTAACCACTATTCTGACTATGTGGTGTTTCAGAATTGTACTGGTAATTCTTGTCAAAATTCTTTGAACAAACGATTCAGTATCTTGATCTCACTTGTTTAAAATTTCCACTGAAAGCTCTATTCTTGTGTGCAGTTGATCTGGGTGCAATAGTTCTGGCACCTACCAAAAAGAAATCTTTTCAACTTTAATTTTTCAGTCAGAATCATGTAAGCTGAACAACTGAGATGTCTATGGTGTTGGCTATTTCCGCTGACAAGCATCAGTCTTCCGCAATTAGAACACGAACAATATTAAATTTTTCCTGGGCCAGCAAGTGGCCTGGTGGTTAGAGGTGCTGGACTCCCACATGGCCTACCACGGTTCAAGTCTCGGACCTGGTGGCTTGCTTTCTCTCTTCCTCTCTCTCTCTCTGATCAAGCTGGAAAATAATAATGACAATAATAATAAAATAATAAAATAATTCTTAAAAAAATATTAAACTTTTCCTTGTGTATTGATGTGGATGGTTGGCCACTGCGGGCATCATCTTCCACATCATATCGTCCCTTCTTAAAACGAGTTATTCATTTGTAAACTGCTGATTTCTTTGGGGCATTATCCCCATAAACTTTTTGTAAAGCGTCAATGATTTCATCATTCTTCCACACAAGCTTTACCATAAATTTGATGTTTGTTCTTGCTTCGATTTTAGCAGAATTCATGTTGCTCTGACAGGGAGTCTTTTCAAACTGACGTCTTATCCTTCTTAGTGTCTCAAACTAGATCCAGAAACAGAACTTGCAACAAAAAGATGATCATGGCCTTTTAAAGCTGGAACATCTTGGTTCATTTTCCCCACAAAATCAGTTTTACTCTTTTTGACTGTTCTGTGACTCCTCCGACCGTCACAAGGTGGTAACCTAAAGGGAACAGTGGGAGGGTGCCACACTAAAGCAAATCCACCTGAAAAAGACTCGGCTCCCTTCTCACCAGATAGAGCCGTGGCCACCGCTGCCAAGACAAAATAGCGCCCAATTTTGGTATAACTTTGACTTTTAATAAGATTATAGACATTTATGAAGAAAAAAATAGGGCCAGCCAATGGCATGTGTTTAAGGTAACTGGATTTCACATGGCAGACGGCGTGTTTAAGCTCTGAATCCAGCAACTTGAAAAACATACCAGGCACATGTACATGCATGCCCAAAATCCCAAGGAAAGGGAGAGATAGAAGAGAAGGGACTGCGGCATGACCAACCCCCATAGGGGATGCTTTCTCTCTCTCTCTCTCCCCCCCACGCAGTGCACCCTCTGGCAAAATTTTAAAAATAGTAATGCAAGAGATATGTAATTTTGGAAACTGTATTTATGCTAAAAATCTTTCATGTTTGTCCTTTAGAATTTGATAGGTGTAGTACCCCCCACTCTCAAAAAAAAGTAAGGACATAGAAATTAACAATATAGGGGCCAGCAGGTGGCGTGGTGGTTAGGGGTGTTGGACTCCCACATGGCTGATCATGGTTCAAGTCCTGGACCTGGCAACTTGCTTTCTCACTTTCTCTCTCTCTCACTTTGTCCCTCTCTAGTCAAAAGAAAGGAAAGAAAGAAAAGAAAGAAAGAAAGAAAAAGAAAGAAAGAAAGAAAGAAAGAAAGAAAGAAAGAAAGAAAGAAAGAAAGAGAGAGAAAGAAAGGAAGGAAGGAAGGAAGGAAGGAAGGAAGGAAGGAAGGAAGGAAGGAAGGAAGGAAGAGAAAAATAAAATAATTATTTAATATATATGCCTAACTGGGGCCCAGCAGGTGCCGTGGTGGGTAAGGCACTGGACTCCCACATGGCTGACCAAAATTCTAGTCCCAGACATAGTGGCTTCACTATTCCTCTCCCTCTTTCTGTCTTTCTCTGGTGAGCACACATGGCCTATAATAAACTTAAAAATAATAATGATAAATAAAATAAATAATTGTTAGAAGTAATAATACTATAAGCATAGTGGGCAAATTATTTTAAAAATAGGAATTCAGTATGAAAATTTTTTTTCCTGTGGTGAAAATATCTATTTTTTTAGTTGTGGTAGAAGACAGATGGGAAAATATCTCATTTCTGTTTTCTAGTTTCCTCTGCAACTAGGGCAGAACTATGTGCTCTGATTTTATCCATCAAATATGCCCACTTGGGGCCACAGGTGCTGTGATGGTTGGAGCCCTGGACTCCCACATTATCGACTGTGGTTCGAGTCCCAGACCTGGGGACTTGAAACTCAAACTGGGCCCATGTGCCTGAGTGCCCAAAATCCCAGGAGGAGAGAGAATGGAAGAGAAGAGATTGCGGTGTGGCCATACCCCTGGGGGTGGCGATTTCTCACTTTCTGACTCTCTCTTTCTGTAGAGTACACACGTCCTATAACAAAAACCTCCCCTCCACTCCCCCCAAAATATATGTATACCCACTTAAGGACTCTAAATTAGAAACTAATGTCTAGTGACGAGGAGAGAAAAATCTCCCTGGTACAGGGAGGCTGCTGTGTTAAAGAGGGAAATGTCGGGCTGCCTCCATGGTGCAGTGGTGATGTACTGCTCAGGAGAAGCCAGATCCCACATGGCAATCGTGGTTCAGATCCTAAGTCAGAACATGCTGAAACACACGCCAGGCATGTGTGTGAGTGCACAGGCTTCTATAAGCTGAAAGACTGGGGTAGGGGATTGCAGTGTGACCAGACCAGAGATGAGTGTGCTTTTGCCACAGAGAGTGCACTTGTCAGAGAGAGAGACAAAGAGATATAGAGAGGGAAAATGAGAAAGCGCCCTCCATGAAGTCTGGTCACATCACCAACCCTTCTCCTATGTCTCTTCTTCCTTTCAGGGTCTGGGGCATGCACACACACACCCAGCATCCCAGCATGTTTCTCAACCCACTGTTTCTTCTGTCTCTCTTTTTTTTTTTTTCTTTTTTTATAAAGAATTGTTTTATTTAAATTTATTTATTTATTTATTTTAATTTGTGCAGAGAGGGACAGAGAGAAAGTAAGAAAGCAAGCTGCCAGGTCCTGGACTTGAACCATGGTTGGCCATGTGGGAGTCCAGTGCCCTTAACCACCATACTACCTGCGACCTCAACCCACTGTTTCTGAGACTTGACTCATTCCATTGGCTATGTGGGATCCAGGGAGATAGGATGTTTCTCTCTCTCTCTCTCTCATGCATGTACACATGCACTATCATGAACATACATTATACATGTATTTATAACTGTGGTCAGCCATGTGGGAGTCCAGCACCTTTACTACCATGCCACCTGCTATCTCTTTCTGGAGATTTTTTTTTAAGTCATCACATATCAATTAAATACATTTACTGGGACCAATAGTTGGTGTAATGGCTATATCACTGGACTCCCACGTAGTCGACCGCAGTTCAAGTCCCAGACCCGATGGCTTAAACTCACACCAGGCACATGTGCATGCATGCCCAAGATCCTCAGAGGAGAATGGAGAAGGGATTGTGGTGTGGCCATCCCCCCTTGGGGCGCTTTTTCTCACTTTCTGTCTCTGTCTCTGTCTTTCTGGCGAGCACACGTGCCCTATAGCAAAAACCTCTCAAAAAAATTTAAATACATCTATTAATTTTCTTTTCTATTTAAATCAGTTAGAATTGGTTACTGTTTCTTGCGATAAAAACTCTTACATAACAATCAACAAACGAAGGCTAAAATATAAGGGGAAATCCAACTAGTTCAGTCATAAAAATATGGGACTAGCAGTTGGTGTAATGGCTACGTCACTGGACTCCCATGTAGTCCACCGCAGTTTGAGTCCCAGACTCGGTGACTTAAACTCAAGCCAGGCACGTGTGCATGCATGGCCAAGATCCCGAGAGGAGAATGGAGGAGAAAGGATTGCGGCGTGGCCATCCCCCCCTGGGGGGTGATTTCTTGCTTTCTGTCTCTCTATCTCTCTCTGTCTTTCTGGCAAGCTCATGTGCCCTATAGCAAAAACCTCTCAAAAAATATATATACGTGTACTTTTTTCCTTTATTCAAGGAATGGACACCAGAATTGAACATATACTTAGAACACTGGATTTATATTTTTGTAACCACTGTTATTATTTATATGTTTCCAACATTTTTTTTCTTATGCCAAAGGGTACATGTGCTTCCCAAAGACAGGCAGGGAGATAGAGAGACAGAGAGGGAAAGCAAGAAAGCTCCCCCCACGGGGCATGGTCACACTGTAAGTCCTTCTTCTCCATCTGTCCCCACCCCCCATGTCCCAGGATTCTAGGCACACATGCACATGCACCCAGCATGTTTCCCAAGCCACTGGGTCCAGGACCTCATCTATGCATTGCCCATATGGGATCCAGTCGCCTTAACCACTAAACCATCAGCTGATCCCTAATTTTTTTCATTATCCCAAACATACACTCTGTAATCACTAAGCAGTAACTCCCCATCATTCCTTCCCCACCTCATCCCTGATCATCTCTAGTCTGCTCTTTTTTCTCAGTGAATTTGCCTTTTCCAGGCACCTCATATAAGCAGAACCAAACAATCTTTGTCCTTTCGTGTCTGGTCCGTTTCATTTAGCATATACTCAAGTTTCATTCATGTTGTAGCATATGTAAGAATTTCATTTATTTATATGGCTGAATAATATTTCATTGTATGTGTGCCACACTTTTGTTTATTCATTCGTAGTTGATGGACATTTTGGTTGTGTCTACCTTTTGGCTATTATAAATGATGCTCCAACAAACATTGGTGTGCAACTATGTTTAAGTCCCTGCTTTTGGGACCAGCAGTTAGCATAGTGGCTATGTCACTGGACTCCCACGTAGCCAACTGCAGTTCGAGTCCCGGACCCAGTGGCTTAAAACTCACGCCGGGCACGTGTGCGTGCGTGCCCAAGATCCCGAGAGGAGAAGGGAGGAGAAGGGATTGCAATGTGGTCATCCCCCCTAGGGGATGATTTGTCGCTTTCTATCTCTCTGTCTGTCTCTGTCTGTCTGGCGAGCGCATGTACCCTATAGCGAAAACCTCTACAAAAAAAAAAAAGTCCCTGCTTTTTATTCCTCTGGGTATAGACCTAGAAGTGGCATTGCTAGATCAGACGGTAATGCTATGCTTAGCTTTATGAAAACCACCATAACGTTTCCACGGTATCTGCACCATTTACATTCTCACTAACGCACACGTTTCCCCATTTCTCTGGGCCCTCACCAACCTTTGTTATTTTCCGTTTGTCATTTTATAGACACATAGCGGTCTTTAAAAATTTGTGGATAAATGGAGTTAAAGTGCAAGCTTATGTTGGTGCAAAACAATAACTGAAACTCATGAATAGGTTTTTTCATAATATGCATTTTGCACGACTCTGAAGATCCCTCGTATAAATATAAAACACTCATACTAGGGCCAGCCAGTGGCATAGAGGTTGAGACAGCTGGATCCCACATGACCATCTGCGCAGTTTGAGTTTGGACACAATGGCTTGAGAAATAACACCAGGCGTGTGTGCATATATGCCCATATATGCCCTCTCACATATGAGAGGAAAATGGAGGAGAAGGGATTGTGGTGTGGCCATTATCGTTGGGAGTGTTTTCTCACTCCTCCCACCTCCCATCTCTTTCTAGTGAGCATATGTACCCTATAACAAACACCAAAAAAGAAAGAAAGAGAAAGAAAAAGAAAGAAAGGGAGAAAGAGAGGGAGAGAGAGAGAAAGAGAAAGAAAAAGAAAAAATCAATGTAGCTAAAGATTTGGCAATTTGTTTAATCTTTTTGAGGAACAGCTATTGGTTTGTTGGTTTTATCTTTTGTTTTTCTGCTTTGTATTTTTTAAAGAATTCTTTAATTAATTAATTATTCTTTCATTCAATTATTTAATTTGACCAGAGAGAAATACAGAAAGAGAAAAAGTGAAAAAGCAAGCCACCAGGTCCAGGACTTGAACTACAGTCGGCCACGTGGGAGTGTCCAGTGCCTTAACCACCACACCACCTGCTGGTCCTCCTACTTTATATTTTATTTATCTCTGTTCAAATCTTTACTATTTCCCCCTTCTGCTACCTTTGGATTTACTTGTTCTTCTGTCTCTAGTCCCTTAATATGGAACATTAGATTGCTTTTTTGAGATATTTTCTCCTTTTTTTGTTTATTTGCTATAGAATGCATACACTCTCCAGAGACAGAGTGAAGGGGGGGGGTGGAAGTTGTCCCGTAGGTGGAATGGTCACACTGCAATCCCTTCTTCATTCTCTTTCTGGGGTGCATGCAAGCACACGTGCCCAGTGTTTTTTTCAAGCTGTGAGGTCTGGGGCTCCAACAACCCAGCTGGCCGTGTGGGATCCAGTCACCTGAACTACCATGCTCCTCCTTTCCTAACAAAAGCATTGACGACTACTTTCCCCCTTAATGCTACTTTCACTGTGTCTCATAAGTTTTGGAATATCGTGTTTTTGTTTTTATTTGCATCTGTTTTTTTGTGATTTTTGTTTTTATTTTTTTTGGGGGGAGCAGGATCCATTTGTTGGTTAAGTGTGTTATTTAATTTCCACATGGGTGCTGGTCTTCTGTTATTGATTTCTAATTTCATCCCATTGTGTTATGTATGAGTTCTTTTTTTTTTTCTTTTATTTTTTTGCTATAGGGCACATGTGCTCGCTCACTGGAGAGACAGAGAGATAGAAAGTGAGAAATCACCTCCAAGGAGGTTGGCCACACACAGAAATCCCTTCTCCTCTTGGGATTTTGGCCATGAGTCCACAGCACCCAGTGTGAGTTTTAAACTACTGGATCTGGGACTCAAACCGCATCAGCCACATGGGAGTCCAGCACCTTAACCACTACTCCACTTGTTGGCCCTGATACTCATCTTTTCTAATCTATTGAGCTTCAGTTTGTAGCCTAATACATGATCTACCCTAGAGCATGTCTCAGGTGCTCTGTTTTTATTTTGGCTTGAGGGTTTTTGTTTTTGTTTTTGTTTTTTTCCAGATTTTTAAAACATTTTGCTCTCCTGGGCCAGTCAGGTTGCTTCATGGTTAAGGGAGCTAGATCCCACACAGCCAACTCTGTGGTTCAGGTTCCAGACTTGGTGGTTTGGAAAATAGGCCAGGCACGTGCATGTGCATGCATGCTTGCTCAAAATCCCAGGAGGAGAATGGCGAAGAGATTGCAGTGTGGCCATCTCCCCCAGGGGGGGATTTTCACTTTCTCTCTCTCTCTCTCTTTTTCTATCTGTCCAGCAAGTGCATGCCCCTATAGTAAAAACTTTAAAAATATTGTTTTTAAATTTCGCTCCCTGTTAGTCATTATAGAGTATGTTAGCATGCACATGAGCGAGTGAGTGCATAAGAGAGAGACAGAAAACCCTCCAACAGGGCCTGGTTATACCACAATCCTTCCTCCAATTTTTCATCCTGTCAGGATCTCGGGCACTCTCAGGGGTACCCAGTGTGTTGCTGCTGGGTCAGGATTTGAACCCCAGCTGGCCGTGTGGGATCTGCTTTCCTATAGCACAGTGCTGTGCTATAGGTTGGCCTGGTGGAGTGTTCTGTATGTGTCTGAGAGATCTACCTGAATTACTTTGTTGTTCAAGTCCCCTATTGCCTTGCTCATCTTCAGTCTGATGATCCTATCCATTCCTGGGAGTGGAATGTTGAAGTCTCCAACTACTACAGAAATACCTATTTCTCCCTTCAAGTCTGTCAGTGTTTGCTTCATAAATTTTGATGGTCTGCTATTAGGAAGGTAAATTTTTATAATCATTATATTTTTCTGATTTATTAAAACTTTGATTAATATTTGATGTCTTAACACTCTGTTGGAAATTTTAGAATTTTACATGATGCATTTTTATTGTAATTTTAAGGAAAGTCCTAATAAAGTAATTATTTAATCTTTAGTTTCCAATCCTGCACGAAAGGGAAATATAGAAATTTTTTTATCAATTTTAAAGAACCAAGGGGGGGGGGACCAGCAGTTAGCATAATGGCTATGTCGCTGGACTCCCATATAGCCGACCGCGGTTCACATCCTGGACCCGGTGGCTTAAAACTCACGCTGGGCGCGTGTGCGTGCGTGCCCAAGATCCCAAGAGGAGGATGGAGGAGAAGGGGTTGTGGCATGACCATTCCCCCTGGGGGATGATTTCTCACCTTCTGTCTCTCTGTCTCTCTCTGTCTGGCGAGCGTACGCGCCCTATAGCAAAAAAAACTCTCCAAAAAAAAAAAAAAAAAAAAAGAACCAAGGGGGAAGAAGAAGAAAAAAAAAAACAAGACAAAGAAAACAAAGACAGTAAATATGAAACACAGGCACCAGCAGTTGGTGTGGTAGTTCCACTGAACTCCCACTTGGCCGGCCACAGTTTTCATCCCGAACCTGGCAGTTTGCTTTCTCACTGTCTCTCTCTCTCTCTGTCCAAATTGAGAAATAATAATAGTAAATAAAAGTAAATAAAATAATTATTAAAAATAAAAGACTAGGGACCAACAGATAGCATAATGGCTATGTCACTGGACTCCCATGTAGTCAACCACAGTTCAAGTTCCAGACCCAGCAGCTTAAACTCACACCAGGCGCGTGTGTGTGCATTCCCAAAATCCTGAGAGGAGAATGGAGGAAAAGGAATTGCAGCATAGTCATCCTTTCTAGGAGGATGACTTCTCGCTTTCTGTCTCTCTGTCTCTCTGGTGAATGCACACATCCTATAGCAAAAAGCTCTAAAACATAAATTCACAAATACATACATAAATGATTTTTGTGCGTGTGTGTGTGTGTGGAGAGGTTTTTGCTATGGGATGTGTGCATTCACCAGAGAGACAGAGAGACAGAAAGCGAGAAGTCATCCTCCTAGAAAGGATGACTATGCTGCAATTCCTTTTCCTCCATTCTCCTCTCGGGATCTTGGGCATGCACGCACAGGCACCCGGCATTAGTTTAAGCCACCGGGTCTGGGACTCGAACTGTGGTTGACTACCTGGGAGTCCAGCAACATAGTCATTACACCAACCGCTAGTCCCTATAAATAATTTTTTTTTAAAAAAGATGAAACACAGGGAACAACAGTTAGTGTAATGGCTATGTCGCTGGACTCCCACGTAGTCGACCACGGTTTGAGTCCCAGATCCGGTGGCTTGAACTCATGCCAGGCACATGTGCGTGAGTGCCCAAGATCCTGAGAGGAGAATGGAGAAGAAGGGATTGCGGCATGGCCATCCCCCCCGGGGGGTGATTTCTTCCTTTCTGTCTCTCTGTCTCTCTCTGTCTGTCTGGCGAGCACATGCGCCAAAAAAAAAAAAAAAAAAAAAAAGATGAAACACAGATTTAAGTTGCTCACACCATTTTAAGGCACATGGAGCATGTGGAAGATGGGAATGAATAATTTAATTTTACTAAATGTGAATGTTTCAGTGACCTACGGGCATGTCATGTATAGCCTGCTTTGTGTTCAAAGTACTTTTTAAAAAGTAAAGCAGCTTTGCTTTCTCACAAAAATTGATAATTAACCAGCTCTGTGTAGGATATATTGATGTGGGTTGGGGGAGTTAAAAATCAATCCCTGGAAGAATTATTTCCTGCTTCTCTTTCCTCTTTCCCCTCCCTCCGTCCCCACCTACCGTAAACCCTGGACCTTCAAACCCCTTTCAGGCACAGAGCCTAGCATTTGTTCTGCCTCAGGAGGAAAAAAAACACACACACACACAGACGTGAGGAAAGTAGTGACCAGTAAGTAAATCTCAATTTTTATGAAAATATTCAAGACAATAAAATAGTCTATAGCAGTGATTGTGTCTAATCATATTTAAATCCCCATTCTTGGCACGGTAGTGGCTGAGACACAGAAGTTCTGAGGGTAAAAGAAGAGAGGCCTGGCCTGGCACAGCAGCCCACATGGGAAGGTTCAAAGTTCACAATCAGAAAGCGCAGGAAATAAGCCAGGCGCACAGGGCCCACTGAGACAGGCTGCAGCTGGAGGACAGAGCGCAGTATCAAGACCCTGTTTGGAGTGCCATCTCTCCCTCCCTCTTTCCCACTCGCTCTCACTTGCCCATAGACGTAAATAAACATTCTTTCTAAAGAATTATTTTTATTTAATCTTATTTGTCATTTTTATTCTTTTCAATTTGACCAGAGAGGGAAAGTGAGAAAGCAAGCCACCAAATCCATGACTCAACTGCAGTCCACCACGTGGGAGTCAAGCGCCTCAACCACCACGCCACCTGCTGGCCCCAGTAAATAAACGTTTTGAAAATTTTTTAAAAGAAAGAAAGTAGTGGCCAACAGGTGGCATGGGTTCCCACAGGGCTGACTGTGATTTGAGTCCTGGACCTGCTATCTTGCTTTCTCACTTTCTCTCTCTCTAGTGAGTGCACATACTCTATAACAAATTAAAACATGATCATCATCATAAAAAATAAAATTAAATAATCCTTTCAAATAAAAAGGGAAGTAGAAAGATGGGAAGTAGAAAGAGGAAGGAGAATCGATAAACATTTATTGAGCCATTGCTATGTGTTAGGCACTGAGGAAAGGAATTACGGACCGTAACTTTTAGATTGTGGGATCCATATCTGATGGTGTTCAGGAGACGCAGCTCCATTTGCAAGAATCTTAAGGAATTCCTAGGCCAGACAGAGGCTCTGGTAGCTGTAACCCATGCCTTCCTCATTCTGGTCCTCACTGCTCCTGCCCAGCACCCCCTCACCAATGTGAATGCCGTGGCCTGACCACCACGCCCTGCATCTGCCCTCCTCTTTCTCTAACTTGAAGTTGGAAGCGTAGCTTCAGTCCCTGAGTCCTCTTTGTAGCAACATATCCAAGGGCAGTGGCCCTAACTAATGCTTCACTGAAGTCAGCAAATTCTTGAGTTTCAAACACTGTCTTTGGGAGTTGGGAGTCTTTCACCAGATCCACTGCTAGTGGCTGATCCTGCAGATGACATGTTGGAAACTACTGCTGGATGTCATGGCCGAATGTTCCACAAACTTCCACCTTTAAATCATTGTCTCTTTTGGAGTCAGCCCTAATTAGCAGGGCCAAGTCTGAAATACAGATCTTCTGACTGTCAGTGAAATTCACTATTTCAGCTTTTTGCTGTTTCTCAGGGTTTTCAAGTTCAATCTTAGAGCTGGTCTTTTTTCTTTTCTTTTTTCTTTTTTTTGGAGAGGTTTTTGTGATAGGGTGTGTGAGCTCACCAGAAAGACAGAGAGACAGAGAAACAGAAAGCAAGAAATCACCTCCCCAGGAAGGATGACCATGCCACATTCCCTGCTCCTCCATTCTCCTCTCAGGATCCTGACACACACGTGCCCAGCCTGAGTTTAAGCCACCAGGTCTGGGACTCAAACTGCTACATAGGAGTCCAGCGACACAGTCATTATGCCAACTGCTGGTCCCCTAGGGCTGGTCTTCTAAGGATCTGTCTTAACCACCCATTCTGAGCTCTCTGACAAAATAAGTAAGAATTCCTTCTTAAAAAAAAAAAAAAAAATTGAGGGCCAGCAGGTGGCATGGTGGCTAAGGATGCTGGACTCCACCATGGCCAGCCTCAGTTTGAGTCCCAGACCTGGTGGCTTGCTTTCTCACTCTCTCTCTCGCTCCCTCTCTCACCATGTCCCTCTCTGGTCAAATTAAAATAAATAAATAAAGTCAAATAAAATAATTTTTTAAAAAGAAAAAAAGAGAAAAATTTAAGGTTTTTGCCATAGGGCACATGTGGTTCCCAGAGGGAGACAGTGAGAGGGAAAGTAAGAAATTTCCTCCCAAGGGGATTGCCATGCCACGATCCCATCTCCATTCTCCTCCTGGGACCTTGAGCACACACTCACAGGCACCTGGAGTGATTCTCAAGCCGCCAGGTCTGGGACCCAAACCATAGTCTACCATGTGGGATCCCAATGCCTTAACCCCTACAACCAAGAATGTTCTGCCTATTCATCATGCAGGCCTTCAGGATGCTGTCTTAAAGCTCAGAGAATGTCGAAGGCACCCCACAAGCAGACAAAGTCCAAAGCAAAGGACGAGGATGACAATTGATCCTGACACGAGGAAGTTTTTCTCAGATGAGAAGACAATAGAGACAGAAGAGAAAACTCTTCTGTACACATCAACATCCAAGAAGTAAATACAGCCTGAGAAAGCTGGCCAGAAAGTGTTTTGTTTTTGTTTTTGTTTTTTAAGTGGCTAATGTATTTCTCTTCCAATAATCTTAATTGCATGGACCACACACAGTGGTAGGGTGTCGCTCGACGGCAGCCAGGTCTGTGACCATGGTTTGAGTCTCTGGTCCAGTCAGCCTGAAGAGTGTGTGGGGCACTCAGCCCAGCACCAAGGATCTGGTGGGATAAAGGACTGCAGCATGGCCAGACACTGCGGACAGCACTCGTGTCTCTCTTTCTCTCTCTCCTTCTCTCTCTCTCTCACTCATTCTCACTGTCACGTGTGTGTGCATATGCTCTGTCATAAATAAAGAAAAAATAAAACAACCTTTGAAACAATCATAATTGCATGGATCACAGGATCTCATTCCTTTGTTTTGAATCTGAATCTAGCGACATTTACTGCTTCATCCCAAAGGCTTTCCTACGCAACTTGCCACCAGAATGGTCTTTGAAGGGCCAACAGAAGTTTGGCAAGATGGAACACGGAAGGGTCTGTGAGGTCAGGTTACTCCAGGAGATGCCAAGAAGGGCTGTTTGACTGGAGTATTTGAGGCTTGGAGAAGCAGAGGATCTGTGGAAAAGGCCATCGGAAGATGAGGGTGGAGTCCAAACTTAAAGAGCTCAGTGGGCTTTGCTAAGGAGTTCGACTTCACTCTCTAGGCAGTGGAAGCAAATCAATTTTTAGATTGAGAAAATTATGAAATCCATATTGTAAGAAAAGCAACTGTAACAATGAAGTACACGCGCTGAGGTGTAAAGAAGCAGGGATCAGGGAGCCCAGGCAGACACCTGTCACACAGCCCTGAGGCACCTGCACTGCGGCAGTACTGTGTTGGCATGCATTTCCCAAGGTCACGTGTAGGAAGCTTGGTCCCCATGGCAGTGTTGGGAGGTGGGCCTGAGGGAGGTGATTAGGACAGAGTGACAGAAGCCTCATGAGTGGATGCTGTCACAGGAGGGGGTTAGTTATCCTGAGGTCAAGTTGTTATAAAAGTTTTCCATAAGCCAATCAACCCTTGGGCCTCTAACTAACCTCTTGCCCAGCCCTATTCTCTCAAACCATCCTTCATTTCCAAGTGCCTGTAAGTCCCTTGAATTTCCACTGCCCACAGTCATCTCAAACTCAGCATATTCAAGTAGGACTAATTATTATCTTTCCCTGAAAAGTGCTCCCCTCTATCAACACTGCCTTTCCTGTCCATAGTAAGATCACTCGTCCCGTCTCCCAGACTAGCAACTTGTGGTCATCTTAGAAATAAAAGAAGAATTTTTAAGTCAGACAGATTCTGAGTAATACACGACTCAATCAGCTCCTCGTCACGTGACATCGAGCACACTACTCAACCTTTCTGAACCTCTGCTCCGTTAATAGTGAAGCCTGGGCAATAACATATAACACAGACGCCTGCTGGGAGAGGTGAATGACATCCTGCGGCCAAACAGCGCCCAGGGCCCGGCGCAAAATCAGCATCCACGAACACTGGTTCCCATCTCCTACACCTTCTTTTTGCTTTCTAGTCAACTGGTCACCAAATCTGATAGTCCCGTTCTGCTAAATTCTGGATTTTACCCTCTTTCACCATTTCCATTGTGGTTCTAGGCTACATGGTCTCATATCTCAACTTCTCTGACAGCCTGTGAACTGGTCTCAGGCCTGGGTCGCTCACATCGAGTGACAGCCAGTCTATGCTTCACATCATCATATTCATCTTCCTAAACATTGCTCCCACCCTCTTAGAACACGTAGTGTGTACAGCCGAGCGTTTGTATAACTATTGCTGCGTGTGAGGACAGAGGTGTGTGCACTTCCTCGCTCTTGTTTTCTTGCACTTTACGTGAAACATCCCCGTGGTGCTTCGTGCTCCCTTAGTGTCGTCCCTACTTGAACACAGGGATCGGTAAACAGTGAGCACTCAGCAATGATGTCAGCCCAGAGACTGGCACACCCAATCCTAAAACACTGCTTAGTATACAGCCACTTATTTTCTAGAATATACAAACGTCATAAATTCATGTAATTCCAGAAAACAGGACCAGCCAGTGGCATGGCGGTTAAGGCAGATGGATCCCACATGGCCAACTATGTAGTTTGGGTCCCTGATGCAGTGGCTTGAAAAACCCACTGGGCACATATGCCTGCATGCCCCACATCCCAAGAGCTGAATGGAGGAGAAGGAATTGCAGCATGGCCATCCCCACTGGGAGGCGTGGGGGAGCTGTGCTTTCTCTTGCACTCTCTGTCAGTCTCTCTCCAGTGAGCACATGCACCCTATAACAAACAACAAACAAACAAACAATAATTGTTTTAATTCCAGAAAGCAGCAGAAGCAATTGAAGGGGAAAAGCTGACTTATTTGGAAGGGTGTCCTCAGTCAGGTGGAACCCATGATAGAAAATGATATCCCTTACTATCAGGTGGCATAGTGGTTAAGGTGCTGGACTCCCACGTGGTCAACCACAGTTCAAGTCCCGGACCTAGTGGCTTGAAAATCATGCTGGGCATGTGTGCATGTGAGCCCAAACTCCCAGGAAGAAAATGGAAGAGAAATGATTGCCGTGTGACCATGCCCCCTGGGGAGGGGGGTGATTTCTCACTTTCCCTTTCACTGTCTTGTCTATTGGTCTGTCTCCCTCTCTCTCCTCTGGTAAGTACACATGCCCTAAATAAAAAAGAAAACGATATGCTATCCACAGTAAGTACAATGACAAAACATTGAGAAATGGACATGATGAGGAACATGTGTGAAAGTTTTGAAATTGGGCGAGATGGTTGCCAAGGGCTGAGCGAGGAGCTGGGGAGGTGCTTTAATAGATACAGTTTCTGCTTTGCAAGATGAAAAGAGCTCTGGAACGTGGTTACACAACAATGTGAATACACTGAACATTGCTGAACTGTGCACTTGGAAATAGTTAAGACGGTAAATTTTACTTTTTTTTTTATTTTTTTTTTTTGCCACAGTGTAAAATTTTCTTTTTAAGTTTAAAACAAACAAAAAACTGTAAGGAAAACTCTGAAAGAGCTGAAAGTACCTCAGCTAGGGAATTAATAGAACAGGAAAGGAAGTGCCCTGGGATCAGAAGATGCACCTGTCTTGGTCCGTTATTGTGTTCCTCCACAGAAATGCCTGAGACTTGGTGATTTATAAGGAATAGAGATTTAGAGCTGGCATATGGCCAAGTGATTAAGGGAACCAGGACCCACATGACCAACCACATACTTTGAATCCCAGGTCTAGTGGCTTGAAAAACTCACTGGGCATGTGTGCATGAGTGCCAAATCCTGAAAGAATGGAGAAATGGAGGGGAAGGCATTGCTGCATAACATTGTCCCAGTGGGCAATTCTATCTCTGTCCCTCATCTCCTTCTGGTTAATGCATGTGTACCTTCTCACAAACTTAAAAAATAAATAAATAAAAGAGAGAATCAAGATTTGACTCACAATTCTGGTGGCTGAAAACTCCAAGAGTTATGGGCCCAGCATCTGGCTGGCCTCTAGTGCTACACTGCAACATGGCTGAGAGCCCTAGGCAGGTCAGCAAACACATGGAGAGAGAAAAAAAGAGAGGTGAGGAAGAAACAGAATTTTCCACTTGTATCTGTTCTGTCCACACTCCTATCCAACTGGATGGTGTCTGCCTATGTTAAAGGCAGGTCTTTCTTTAAATGTCTCACCGACTCCTAATACCACTACATTAGGACTCAGATTTCTAGAACATGAACTATTAGGGGACGAACCAGTATACAAACCATACCAGTGCTCTGGTCATGGCATTCATATCGCAGCCTACCTTTGCTACTATCACAAAGACCAGGTACTCACATTTAAATTTCCTCTCCAGGGGCCAGTAGGCAGCATGGTGATTAAGGCACTGGGCTCCCATGTGGCCCACTGCAGTTTGAGTTCTGGACCTGGTAGCTTAAAAATCACCCTGGGCACTTGGGTGCGTGCCCAAAATCCCAAGAAGAGAATGGAGGATAAAGGATGGAGGGGCATTCCCTCTGGGGAGGGGGTGGTTTCTCACTTTCCCTATTTATGTCTCTCTCTATTTCTCTCCAGGGAGCACATGCACCCTATGGCGAGAAACCTTTAAAAAAATATTTTCCCCTCTAAATTTCTGACTCCCCCACTTCACAAGTTGTTTTTATAAAGCAGAGATTACTTCTTACTATGGCCTATCTCTAACACAGAATACAACACAGAGTAGGAATTCCATAGATATTTGTCAAATATGAATAAAAAGCTAGGTATAGGGCCAGCCCCATGGCTTCGTGGTTGAGGGAGCTGGATCCCATATGGCCAACTGTGTGGCTCAAGTTCCAGCTCTGATGGCTTGAAAAACACACCAGGTGTGTGTGCGTGTGTGCCCAAGATTCCAAAAGGAGGTGAAGAAATTATGCTATGACCAAGTGCTCTCCTCCTCTCCCACACTCTCTCTTTCTCTGGTGAGCATGCACATCCTCTGGCAATAAAGAAAATAAATTTTTAAGCTAGTTATGTTCTTTTCAAAGTGCTGTTCACATAATAACTCGGTATGATTCTACATGGTAGAAATGATCTGCATTCCCATTTTACAGAGGGAGAAACTAAAGCACAGAGAGGTAAAAGAGATTGCATATAGTGAAATTTACAAGGTAGCAACTTTGGTGAAGAGCCAAATAATGTCCAATACCATTAACCAGAAATTCAGGCGGAGAGATGAAAACAAGTTGGGCACAGGTTGGGTCCAGGTAGACCTCACCTGTGAAGGGTAAGGAACGAAAGGCTGAGGAAGCAGGAAACCGAATTTGCTGAACTGTCATGAGAGTGTTTTTCTGGGGTGTTGATTTATAGCTTTCATTATAACATCAAAGGGCTACTTGACTAAAACAACCAAGCCAGAATACTGCAGAGTGTGTTTTCCTGCAGGCATCAAATGAGAAAACATTAGGAAGGGACTTCAAAAAGTTCATGAAAAAAGGAGAGTTTATCTTGGTGCAAACAAGGTTTCAAAATCCATGCATAGCTTTTTTCTTCTGTTTTAGTTTTGCTACAGGGTATGTGTCTTTGCTGGAGAGAGACAGAGAGAGTGAAGGAAAGTGAGGGATGCCCACACCACAATCCTTTCTCCTCTATTCTCCTCTAGGGATTTTGGGCACACACGCACATGTGCCCAGAGTGTGTTTCAAGCCTACAGGTTCGGGACTCAAACTGCACAGTTGCCATGTGGAATCCACACCTTAACCACCACGCCATTGACTGTCTGATAGGTTCTTCATAATACACATTTTTCATAAACTTGTTGATGGCCCCTTGTATCCTGACTCCTTGGCATAACTGAGATGTGCTTCACGGAACCTTAGGAATGGAGAGAGTAAAAGAAGGAAGTAAAATTGTGCTGGAATTTTATCTTGTAACTTGATAGATACTAAGAAACGTGATAAATAGGAAGATTTGTGCAAAATTTGGTGGTAAAGCACTAGTTGCTTCTATTGCCCTAATTAGTGATTGTTTTTAGAAGTTGAACAAAATTGACTCTTTTTGAGTAAGTGTTTGTAGGAAAATAGAGTTTGAATTGGATGAGGAGTGGGGAAGATCCAACCATGTGTCTATCTACTTCATTTATTTATTTATTTATGGCTTTTGCCATAGTGCATGTGCACTTACCTAAGAGAAACAAAAAGTGAGAGGAAAAATGAGAAATCACACACACACACACACACAGAAGGGGGAGGGCCGCAATCCTTTCTCCTCCAATTTTCTCCAAAGGTTTTGGGCATGCACACATGCCTGGGATGATTTTCAAGCCACTGGGTCTGGGACTTGAACCACAGTCAGCCATGTGGGAATCTAGCACCTTAACCACCATACCACCTGCTGGCCTCCTTTTTTTCTTTCACTACAGAACATGTGTGCTTGCCAGAGAAATACAAAGAGAGAAAGTGAAAAAGCATTCCCCAGAAGGATGGCCACGCTACAAGTCTGGTCTTCTCCATTGTCCTCTAGAAATTTTGGGCACACACACATGTACCTGTCCTGTTTTTCAAGCCACTAGGTCCAGGACTTGAATCATGCAGTTAGTCATATGGAAACTGGCCACCTTAACCACCACGCCACTGGCTGACCCCTTTTTATTTATTTATTTATTTATTTATTTATTTAT